>NC_037687.1:56232265-56248302 GCF_003255815.1 Theropithecus gelada
ATGAACAGACATTTCTCAAAAGAAGACATTCATACAGCCAACAGACACATGAAAAAATGCTCATCATCACTGGCCATCAGAGAAATGCAAATCAAAACCACAATGAGATACCATCTCACACCAGTTAGAATGGCAATCATTCAAAAAGTCAGGAAACAACAGGTGCTGGAGAGGATGTGGAGAAATAGGAACACTTTTACACTGTTGGTGGGATTGTAAACTAGTTCAACCATTATGGAAAACAGTATGGCGATTCCTTAAGGAACTAGAACTAGATGTACCATATGACCCAGCCATCCCATTACTGGGTATATACCCAAAGGATTCTAAATCATGCTGCTATAAAGACACATGCACACGTATGTTTATTGCAGCACTATTCACAATAGCAAAGACTTGGAATCAACCCAAATGTCCATCAGTGACAGACTGGATTAAGAAAATGTGGCACATATACACCATGGAATACTATGCAGCTATAAAAAAGGATGAGTTTGTGTCCTTTGTAGGGACATGGATGCAGCTGGAAACCATCATTCTTAGCAAACTATCACAAGAACAGAAAACCAAACACCGCATGTTCTCACTCATAGGTGGGAACTGAACAATGAGATCACTTGGACTTGGGAAGGGGAACATCACACACCGGGGCCTATCATGGGGTGGGGGGAGGGGGGAGGGATTGCATTGGGAGTTATACCTGAGGTAAATGATGAGTTGATGGGTGCTGACGAGTTGATGGGTGCAGCACAGCAACATGGCACAAGTATACACATGTAACAAACCTGCACGTTATGCACATGTACCCTAGAACTTAAAGTATAATAATAAATAAATAAAAAAAAAACAAAAAAAATGGAGTTTACATGAAACATCTTAAAATTAAAACAATATATTTAAATCTCATGACAACTTCAACTGAATATAAAAATTATATCTATATTTTCATTTTGTAATTAATATTAAAAATTATTTTATATTGTGCATTAACATTTATGCAGGTTTTTATTCTGTTTTAAATGTTCTACAGAATAGCTTTAAGAGTTGTATGCATCATCATTATGATAGTAAAGATTTCTATATTTGTATATTTACATTTAATAGAGAGTTCTATTTTATATATGGTTTTATGATGCTGTCCAGTATTTTATTTTTAAATAAGATTGACTCACTTTAGCATTTTGTTGCTGTTGTTGTTATATGCAGAGTCTCACTGGATTACTCAGCATTATCTGAAACTCCTGGTCTCTAGTGTTCTGATAGCCTTGGCCTCCTAAAATTGTAGGATTACAGTCATGAGCCATTGTGCCTGGCCCCCAGGTAGCATTTTTTCATAGAGCTGTGATAGTGGTGATGAATACCCTCACCCTTTATGTTGGATTTTTTAAAATTTTCATCTTCTTTTTAAAGTGAAATAAATTTAAATCAAATGTTATTGCTTAGAAATTTTTTTCTTTTATTACATCAAAATTTGGAAAGTTCTCACCCTTTTTTATCTTCAAGTAACCTCTGTATTGTTTTTTCCTCATGTTCTTCTTCTAAGATTTCCTTAATGAATATTTTGATCTAGTTGATGGTATCTAATAAGTTTTACATTCCATGTTTGAATTTTATTTTGCAACTTTATATTTTTGTATATAAAATGTGTATGTGTATATATATATATATATATATATATATATATATATATATATTTGAGGGTATGTCATGACACATCTGTTAATTGTGTTTTGATTTTTTAGTATATATTCTAATCGTGCATGCCAATATTTAACTTTGAACAATTTAAGGCATCATGGAGCAAAATCATATATGAATTAGCCATGTGTCTTTTTCCAATAGAATTATCTCTATTTGCCTGGAAAAATGTTATCCTTGTATTTTTTTATAACTTGTATATTTGTTGTGAAGGTTTGTTGTGAATGGTTTTTTAATCCTGTGTAGCTGAGAAGTCATAAAATTCTTGTAATTTCAACATCCTATTAATCTGTGAATCTATATGATTTTTGTATGGGAGAAACACATTTGGATTTGAATATAATTTAAAACTATCATTACTATATATCTTTTAGGTATTATTGTTTATTTTTACTTGTCAATAAAATATAACAATATTTACCACAACATTTTTAAAATATTCAGTTTATCTTGACATTGTCATGCAACATATTGCTAAAACGTTTTTATCTTGTAAAGCTAAATCTTAATACATGTTAAACAACTGCCAATTTTTCCATTTTTGTGTTCTTTTTTGAGATGGAGTTTTGCTCTGTCACCCATGCTGGAGAGCAGTGGCATGATCTCAGGTCACTGCAACCTCCACCTTCCAGGTTCAAGCAATTTTAGTGCCTCAGCCTCCTGAGTAGCTGGGATTACTGGTGTCCACCACCATACCGGCGAATTTTTGCATTTTTAGTAGACATTGGTTTTGCTATGTTGGCCAGGCTGGTTTCAAACTCCTGACCTTAGGTGATCCACCTGCCTTGGCCTACCAAAGTGCTGAAATTACTAGTGTGAGCCACCATGCTTGGCCCCAATTTTTTCTGTTTTATGGCACTTTGCAAAATCCACTCTGTTCTTTGTTTCTAAAAGTGTAACTCCTTCATATATCTCATGCAATCTCTGTCTTTTTGTGGCTGGCTCATTTGATTTCGCATAATGCCATCAATATTTATATTTATAGTTGGTAGAATATTTCCTGCTTTTTGAATACTGAGTGATAGTCCAGAATTTTTTTTTTCTTTCTTCTTTTTTTTTTTTTTTTTTTTTTTAGGCAGAGTTTTGCCATTGTTGCCCAGGCTGTAGTGCAATGGTGCGATCTTGGCTCACAGCAACCTCTGTCTCCCAGGTTCAAGCGATTCTCCTGCCTGAGCCTCCCAAGTTCCTGGGATTACAGGCATGTGTCTCCACGCCTGGCTAATTTTGTATTTTTAGTAGAGACTGGGTTTCTCCGTGTTGGTCAGGCTGGTCTTGAACTCTCAATCTCAGGTGATCCACCTGCCTCACCCTCTCAAAGTGTTGGGATGATAGGCTTGAGCCACCGCACCTGGCCTCACAACTTTTATATTTCAAATTATATCTGCTGACTGATTTGGTGAAAGAAATTTGCATTGCTTTCACCTATTGGCTTACAGTAACAATGTTGCAATAATTATGAGTATGTAAATGACTCCTTATATGATCATATATGTGAAAGTTTATATATGTGCTGCATTCCATTTTATTAGTCTATTTTTTACCTTTATATTAATATCAAATTGTTTTAATTCTGTAGCTTTATAATGTATTTTGAATTAAGAACTTAAATGCCTCCAGCACTGCTTCTTTTTTTCTTTTTATTTTGAAGATTGTTGGGCACTTTATAGTCTCTTGGAATTCTATATACTTTTGGGGTTGCTGTTTCTATTTCTTCAAAAATGCAATGAGAAATTTGGAAAACGTTGCATTACATATGTAAATTGCATTGAGCATGATGGACCTCTTCATAATTTAACTATTTCAACTTTTGTATAAGAGCACACTCAAGAGTGTGTTAATTTCTATATATTTGTAAATTTTTCATTTTTTTCTCATTGTTGTATACTGTCATATAATGTTGGTCATAGAAAGTAGTTCACGGAATTTTCCTTTTAAAAATGTTAGTTAGACTTCATTTGTGGCCTAAGATGTGGTCTATCAAGGGAAATGTTGTATGAGCTATTGAGAAGGTGTGTACTCTGATGTTGTTGAGGAGTGTTCTCCATAACTCTGTTTGAAATGATTGTTTTATACTGCCTTTAAGTAGTCTGTTCCCTTATTAACATTCTTTCTTGTTTTATTTTTGTTACAGAAAGTGTGGTATTAAAACATCTTTAATTATGCTGCTTTCTTTTGTTTCTCCCATTCTGTCAATATTGGCTTTATATATTTAGAACTCTAATGTGACATACACACACACACACACACACAGAAATTTGTAATAGGCTCCCAGTTAATGAATCTATTATTTTTTGATGTTCTTCTTTGTTTCTTTGGAGTTTTAATTTCAAGTATGTTTTATAAAATATTATACTTTGTGACTTAAGATGTAGCTTGTGTATGATTATTTTGACTGTTTATGCTGTCATCTGATTAATGTTTGCATGGAATATCTACTTCCAGTCTTTTTTAATCATTAAATTTCTTTTTTGAGATGAAGTTTTGTTCTTTCACCCAGGTTGGAGCGCAGTGGCATGATCTCGGCTCACAGCAACCTTTGCCTCCTGGGTTCAAGTGATTTTCCTGCCTCGGCCTTCTGAGTAGCTGGGACTACAAGCGTCTGCCACCACGCCCAGCTAATATTTGCATTTTTAGTAGAGACAGGGTTTCACCATGTTGGCCAGGGTGGTCTCAATCTCTTGACCTTGTGATCCACCTGCCTCGGCCTCCCGAAGTGCTGGGATTACTGGCATGAGCTAAAGCACCCAACCTCTTCTGTGTATTCACTCAAATATGTTTATGGTACTTTGGGGATTACATATAACCTCTAAAAAATACAACAACATATTTTAATCTGGTGAAAAAAATACGTTGCATACAAAAATTCTTTTTATTACATCTTCCCTCAAATTTGTCATTGATGTTGCTAGTTATGTCCTTTTGTGTTATATATTCATTAACAGATATTTATAATTATTTCTATGCCTTTTTCTTTCAAATTTCAAAGAATAGTGAAAAATGTTTTCTGCACCACTAGGATAATGCTCAGAAATTCTACTTTTGTTTATTTGCGTATGTTTCCCAGAAAATTATTTTTATATGATTATGTGATTGTGTGGGTTTTTTTTTTTTTTTTTTTGAATCATGTTCTTTTCAGTAAAAGAAACTGTTTTCAGCACCCTTTATATGTAGGACATAAGCAGTACCAATACACTTTTTTAGAATTTGTTTGCTTTGGAAAATTTTTATTTTTTTATTTGGCAGGACAGATTCACTGATGGTATTATTCTCACTTAATAGCTGTTTTTTTCACAACTTTTTTTATTACTACATCACACAGTTCCGTTATAGCCTGGAAAATGTATGTTAACTGTTCACAGATTATCTTATAAGACTATGTTTGTAAATGGCACATCACTGTTTTCTTTTAATTTTTATTTTTTGGAGACACTGCTTCGCTCTATCCTCCAGGCATCCTGGAGTATACTGGTGCGACCTCAGCTAACTGAAACCTCCACCTCCCAGGTTCAAGTGATTCTCCAGCCTCAGCCTCCTGAGTAGCTAGGATTACGGGCACATGCTTCCACACCCAGCTAAATTTTGTAGTTTTAGTAGAGACAGGGATTTGCCATGCTGGCCAGGCTGCCCTCTCTATAGGCATTAGTTACAGTGGGAAGCAGGAAAAGCTGTGTTGGGTAAATTTAACAGGCTTCTCTTTTTCTTCTTTGTGGTTTTTCACATTGTGCTCATCTGGGACACTGCACACAATTAACTCATTTATACATTTTCCACAGATGTATTTTGGTCTGTATGTTTTTGTTACATTTATATGTCTATGAAAGAATTAGGGCCTGTGGTATTTTGTGAAGCCATTTTATTTATGTAGATGGTATACATTTATAGGTAAGATTTTAAAACTATATTCATGTGAGTTTAGTAAGTGGAGTAATTTATTTTAAAAATTCTTTTCAGATGTATGTTCTCATGTTGCTCAAGACCTTTGGCCAGAGCAGGGCATGGAAGATTCTTTTCAAAAAGTAATACTGAGAAGATATGAAAAATGTGGACACCAGAATTTACAGTTAAGAGAAGGCTCTAAAAGTGTGGATGAGTTTAAGGTGCAGAAAGAAGGTTATAATGGACTTAACCAGTGTTACACAACTACCCAAAGTATTTCAATGTGGTAAATGTTTGAAAGTCTTTTATAAATTTGTAAATTCAAACAGACATAAGATAAAACACACTGGAAAGAAACCTCTGAAATGTAAAAAATGTTTCAAATCATTTGGCGTGCTTTCACACATAACCCAGCATAAAAGCATTTATACTACAGGGAAGTCCTACGAATGTAAAGAATGTGGAAAAACCTTTACTTGGTCTTCAACACTTACTAATCATAAGAAAATTCATACTGAAGAAAAACCCTACAAATGTGAAGAACATGGAAAACTTCTAATTGATCCTCAAATCTTACTACACATAAGTAACTCATATTGGAGGGAAATCTTTCAAGTGTGAAGAATGTGGCAAAACATTTAACAAATCCTCAACCCTAACCATACGTAAGAGGATGCACACTGACGAGAAACCCTACAAATGTGAAGCATGTGGCAAAGCTTTTCATCGATTCTCAAATCTTAGTGCACATAAGATAATTCATACTGGCGAGAAACCTTACAAGTGTGAAGAATGTGGCAAAGCATTTATATGGTCCTCAAGCCTTTCTGGACATAAGAAAATTCATACTAGAGCTGGGCGTGGTGGCTCACGCCTGTAATCCCAGCAATTTGGGAGGCCAGGGCGGGTGGATCATGAGGTCAGGAGTTCGAGACCAGCCTGGCCAAGATGGTGAAACCCTCTCTACTAAAAATACAAAAAAAAAAAAGCCATATGTGGTGGCACATGCCTGTAGTCCCAGCCACTTGGGAGGCTGAGGCAGGAGAATCACTTGAACCTGGGAGTCAGAGGTTGCAGTGAGCCGAGATCGTGCCATTGCACTCCAGCCTGGGCGACAAGAGTGAAACTCCATCTAAAAAAAACAAAAAAAGGAAAAGAAAATTCATACTAGAGAGAAACCCTACAAATATGAAGAATGTGGCAAAGCATTTAGCTGATCCTCAACCCTAACTACACATAAGAGGATGCACACTGGAGAGAAACTCTACAAATGTGAAGAATGTGGCAAAACTTAGATAATCCTCAACCCTTACTGCACATAAGATGATTCATACTGGAGTGAAACTCTACAAATGTGAAGAATGTGGCAAAGTCTTTAAATGGTCCTCAAATCTAACTAAATATAAGATAATTCATATTGACGACAAACCCTACATATGTGAAGAATGTGGCAAAGCCTTTAAGCAGTCTTCAGTCCTTACTAACCGTAAGAGGATTCATACTGGAGAGAAACCTTACAAGTGTAAAGAATGTGGCAAAGCTTTTAATTGTTACTCAAATCTCACGAAACATACAGTAGTTCATACTGGAGAGAAACCCTACAAATGTGAAGAATGTGGCAAAGCCTTTAAATGGTCCTCAAATCTAACTAAACATAAGGTAATTCACACTGAAGACAAACCCTACAAATGTGAACAATGTGGCACAACCTTTACCCAGTCTTCAATTCTTACTAACCATAAGAGAATTCATACTGGAGAGAAACTCTGATAATATGAATAATGCAGCAAATCTTTTAACCTGTCTTCAACTTTTACTAAATATTGAGGTAGTTTATACTGGAGTAAAACTGTACAAATGTGAAGAATGTGGGAAAGCCTTTTTCTCATCCTCAGCCCTAACTACACATAAGAAAATTCATACTAGACAGCAACCCTACAAATGGAAAAAATTTGGCAAAACCTTTAACCAGTCCTCACATATTACTACAGATAAGTCACATTGGAGAAAAATCTTACAAGTGTGATAATATGGAAAGCCTATAAAAAGTCCTCAATTCTTAGCAGGCATAAGATTATTCATATGGGAGAGAAACTCTACAAACCTGAAAGATGTGACAATGCTTTTGACAACACCTCAAACTTTTCTAAACATAAAAACATATTGCTGACAAATTCTAGAAATGTGAAGCATATGACAAAGCCTTTAAATGATTGTCACACTTGATTATAGGTAAGATAATTCACACTGAGAAAATTGACAGTGTGAACAATGTGGCCAAGCTTCTAACCAATACTCACATCTTACTGCACAGTAAAGCATTTATACTTGAGAACCAATGTACAAATATAGACAAAGTAAAAAAAACAATTAATACCTGCTCACATCTTACTCAAAATCAGAGTTCATACTAAATAAAGCATTAAAAGTCTAATTACTGTCAAAAGATCTATCAGAAAATATGTCTATAAAGTGCAGAAGAGTATTTGTTTTGTAAAATCATTACCAATATGAAGAGTGCTGTAATACCTTTGCTTGTATCACAGATCATATTGTACACATTTTGTAGTAGAGGAAAATCTTGAGGCAGTTGTTAAAATTTTATTCAACATCAAGGAGTTTATACTGAAGAAAACTCTGCCAATGTAATAAATTTGGAAAAACATTTTTTCAAAAACTGCAAATTATAAAACACCAAAGAGTTTATACTAAAATATATTTTTACAGATGAATTAAATATGAAAGATGTTCAATCCAAAATTAGTTCTATCCAAATATCAGGGAATAATTTACAGTAGAAATATCTAGGGCACTCAAACTTTAGACATTACACTAAATCAGAATGCTGAGTATAAAAAATAATACAAACTAAAGTTCATGTAAACATTATTTGTATGTAACTTTTTAAAAAAGAATATTTTTGGAGAGTTATAATTACATCAATTATACTTCCTGTGAAAAGATGGAATTTTAAAAAAGTGAATAGTAATGGAATTAATGTCTTAAATTACTTCATGCCGTTTCATCATTCCTGGTGTATTCACATGTGAAAACATGTGACTAATTGTTGCTGTGTAAAAGATACGATTCTTTTTTTAATGTAGGTGTTATTTATGACCTTTTCTATGGAAGGGTAAGGACATTAAAATGTAAGGTGCATGATGAAAATTTAAGTAGAGAGGTTCCTTGTTGTTAACTTATAATACTGAGTGATGCGTGAGGCAGGTGTCCAGAGTAATCTGCGTTATTAGGAAAGAAAAACATTTTTAAATTTTGTTTAAGTTAGTATGTTATCTTATTAATTGTACTTTCATGGAATAATATGCAGTATATTTTTAAATTATAAATTTTATGTCAACTTAACTTTCCAATTAAACATTTTTAACAGTTTAAATACTATCATGAATTCATTGAAGTGTTCTGCCACTAACTTTAACCTATTCCACCTTACTCAAGGATATAGGTAAAAGATGGTAACAATATATTATTTGGTAAGATAATGGACTGAAATCTCTACTAATCTTTATTGCCAGTGGCTTTAAATTGCCAATAAGTTGCAGAACACTGTTCTTATAGGTGAAATTTTTATTCTTATTTTCACATTCAAATTTATTCTTTATTTTTGTGGATACATAATATGTGTATATGCTCATGCCATATATGGCATATATTGATACAGGCATGCAATGTATAATAATCATATTAGAGGAAAATATGTACCATTACCTGTAGCATTTATTTTTTCTATTGCAAGCAATTCAGTTCTACAATTTTAGTTATTTTTAATTGTACAATTAAATTGTTATTGACTACAGGATCATTTTTATGGTCATAATGAAAATTATATAGAAACAAAAGTAAAATCCATGTATTTCTGAGTCCTAAATAAATATTTTTTAAAATTTTAATATATTTTTCTTTGAACATGTGGCCTCTGCCTGCATGCACATATGGACTGTTAGTATTGATTTACATAGAGTTAAATATACCTATTAGTCTAAAGATAAATCTTAGGTGTAAATAAATTTTGGAGTAAATGTGTTTGTGTTATCGTAAGTTCGAAACTATGTTTACCAGAAAAAAAAACAATATTGGAACAAAATAAATCATGTTAAGAAGGTGTCTAATTTACTAGAAAAAAAATTTCAAAACTGCTGAAAGCAAATCTATGTTCTCTGCTTTGTATTGAATTTATTACCATATAATCCTTGGCTTATGCTTCAGAATCTCCCCATGAAAATTCTCTGTTTTAAGTTGACTGTTACTCATGTTAGACCCATAATTTTCTTTTTGTTTGTTTGTTTAATAGTTTTTGTCTTGTTTTATTTTTGTTTTGAGACAGATCTTGCTCTATAGCCTAGGCTGGAGTGCAATGGTGCTATCTTGGCTCACTGCAACCTTGGCCTGTCAGTTTCAAGCAATTCTTCTACCTCAGCCTCCCAAGTAGCTGGGATTACAGGTGCCTGCCACCATGCCTAGCTAATTTTTGTGTTTTTAGTAGAGACAGGGTTGGTCAGGTTGGTCTCAAACTACTGACCTCAGGTGATTCACCCACCTTGGCCTCCCAAAGTGCTGGGATTACAGGCGTGAGCCACCGTGCCCAGCCTGTGTAATAGTTTATGAAGTATTCATTATGTGAGCTAGTCTGTAATTATAAGAATAATTTTTTAAAAAATTTCATTGTTCCATAATTTAATGGGGTACAAGTGATACTTGGTTAGATGAGTAAGTTCTTTAGTGGTGATTTGTGAGATCCCGACGGACCCATCAGCTGAGCAGTATACACTGTACCATATATGTTGTCTTCTATCCCTCCTTTTTCCCTCTCTTCCTGCCAAGTCCCCAAAGTCTATTTATCATTCTTATGCCTTTGCGTCCTCATAGCTTACCTCCCACACATCAGCGAGGACATACACTGTTTGGTTTTCCATTCCTCAGTTACTTCACTTAGAATAATAGTCTCCAATCTCATCCAGGTCATTGCAAATGCTGTTAATTCATTCCTTTTTGTGGTTGAGTAGTATCCCAACATACACACACACACACACACACACATATATATACACATGCATATACACACCACACCTTAGCTACTTGTTGATTGATGGGCTTTTTGTTTGGTTCCACGATTTTGAAGTTGTGAATTGCACTCCTAGAAACATGAATGTTTAAATATATTTTTCATATAATCAGTGTTTGGGTTTATTTTGGGGTTCTCTGTTTCATTGTTCTATGTTTCAAATAATGACTTCTTTTCCTGTGGGTAGATACCCAGTGGTGGGATTAAATGGTAGTTCTGCTTTTAGTTCTTTAAGGAATCTCTACACTCTTTTCTATAGTGGCTGTACTAGTTTACATCCCCACCAGGAGTGTAGAAGTGTTTCCTGATTGTCGCATCCACACCAACATCTACAGTTTATTGATCTTTTGATTATGGCCATTCTTGCAGGAATAAGGTGGTATTGCATTGTGGTTTTGATTTGCATTTCCCTGATCATTAGTGATGTTGAACTTTTTAAAATATATGTTTGTTGGTGATTTGTATATCTTCTTTTGAGAATTGTCTAATCAAGAGCCCACTTTTTTATGGGATTTTCTTGTTTCTTACTGAGTTGTTTGAGTTCATTGTAGATTCTGGATATTAGTCCTTTGTCATATGTATAGATTGTTAAGATTTTCTCCCATACTGTGAGTTGTCTGTTTGCTCTGCTGACTGTTCCTTTTGCCATGAAAATCTCTTTAATTTAATTAGGTCTTAGGTATTTATCTTTATTTTTACTGCATTTGCTTTTGGGTTTTTGTAATGAAATTTTTCCCTAGCCATTGCCTAGAAGGGTTTTTCCAATGTTGTCTTCCAAAATTTATACAGTTTCAGGTCTTAGATTGAAGTTCTTAATTCATCTTAAGTTGATTTTTGTATAAAGTGAGAGATGAGGATCCAGTTTTATTCTCCTACATGTGGCTAACCAATTATTCCAGCACCATTTGTTGAAAAGGGTGTTCTTTCCCCACTTTATGTTTTTGTTTGCTTTGTTGAAGATCAGTTGGCTGTAACTATTTGGGTTTATTTCTGGGTTCTCTGTTCCATTGGTCTATCTGCCTATTTTTATACCAGTACTATACTGTTTTGGTGACTATGACTTTATAGTATAGTTTGAAATGAGGTAGTGTGGTGCCTCCAGATTTTTTCTTTTTGTTTAGCCTTTCTCTGGCTATGTGGGTTCCATATGAATGTTAGAATTGTTTTTTCTAACTCTGTTTTTCTAACTCACTATCTTCAGAATGTTGGTGGTATTTTGATGGGGATTGTGTTGAATTTGCAGATTCCTTTTGGCAGTATGGTCATTTTCACAATATTGATTCTACTTATCCATGAGCATGGGATGTGTTTCCATTTGTCTCATCTTTCAACAGTGTTTTGTGGTTTTCCTTGTAGAATTCTTTCGAGTCCTTCATTAGGTATGTTCCTAAGTATTTTATTTTTGTTGAGCTATTGTAAAAGGGGTTGAGTTCATGATTTAATTCTCTGTTTGGTTGCTGTTGGTGAATAAAAGGGCTACTTATTTGTGTAGGTTAATCTTGTATCCAGAAACCTTGCTGAATTCTTTTATCAATTCTAGGAGCTTTCTGGAGGAGTCCTTAGGGTTTTCAAGGTAAATGATTATATCATCAGCAAACAGGGACAGTTTGACCTTTTGTTTACTGATTTGAATACCCTTTATTTCTTGTCTTATTGCTCAGGCTAGGACTTCCAGGATTGTGTTGAAAAGGAGTAGTGAGAGTGGGCATCCTTCTCTTGTTGCTGTTCTCAGAGGGAATGCCTTCAACTTTTCCCCATTCAGTATTATGTTGGCTGTGGGTTTGTCATAGATAGCTTTTATTATGTTAAGCTGTGTCCCTTGCATGCCAACTTTGCTGAGAGTTTTAATCTTAAAGGGATGCTGGATTTTGTCAAATGCTTTTTCTGAATCTATTGAGATGATCATGTGATTTTTGTTTTAAATTCTATTTATGTGGTGTATCACATTACTTTTCACCTGTGTATGTTAAACCATCCCTGCATCCCTGGTATGTAATCCACTTGAACACAGTGAATTATCTTTTTGACATGTTGTTGGATTTAATTAGCTAATGTTTTGTTAAGGATTTTAACATCAATGTTTATCAAAGATATTGGTCTGTAGTTTTCTTTTTTGGTTGTGTCTTTTCCTGGTTTTGGTATTAGGGTGATGCTGGCTTCATAGAATGAATTGGAGAGATTTCCTTCTTTCTGTATCTTATGGAATAGTGTCAAAAGTATTGGTACCAATTCTTTGAATATCTGGTAGAATTCTTTTGTGAACCCGGCTGGTCCTGGACTTATTTTTTGTTAGTGGTTTTTAAATTACCATTTTCATCTCACTACTTGTTATTGGTCTGTTCAGGGTATGTAATTCTTCCTGATTTAAGCTAGAAGAGTTGTATTTTTCCAGGAATTTAAGTATCTCTTCTAGGTTTTCTAGTTTTTCGTAAAGGTGTTTATACTAGCCTTGAATGATTTTTTGTGTTTCAGTGGTGTCAGTTATAATATCTCCTGTTTCATTTCTTAGTGAGGTTATTTGGATTTTCTCCTTTTTTGTCTTTGTTAATCTTGCTAATGGTCTATCAATTTTATTTATTTTTCCTAAGGAGAAGCTTTTTGTTTCATTTACCTTTTGTATTTTTTTTTTTGTTTCAATTTCATTTAATTCTCTTCTGATCTTGGTTATTTCCGTTTTTTCTGCTGGGTTTGGGTTTGGTTTGTTCTTGTTTCTCATTTCTTTAGTTTCTTGAGGTATGACCTTAGATTGTCTGTTTCTGCTCTTTCAGACTTTCTGATGTAGGCATTTAGGACTATGAACTTTCCTTTTAGCACCACCTTTCCTGTATCCCAGAGGTTTTGATAGGTTGTGCCATTATTGTCATTCAGTTAGAAAAATTTTTAATTTCCATATTGATTTTGTTTTTGCCCCAATGCTCATTCAGGAGCAGGTTACTGAATTTCCATGTTTTTGCATGGTTTTGAAAGTTTCTTTGCGTGTTGATTTCCAGTTTTATTCCACAGCAGTCTGAGAGAGTGCTTGAAATAATTTTGATTTTCTTAAATTTATTGAGACTTGTTTTATGACCTATCATATGATCTATCTTGGAGAAAGTTCCATGTGCTGTTGAGCAGAATGTGTGTTCCCTGGTTGTTGGATGAAATGTTTTGTGTATATCTGTTAAGTCCAGTTTTTCCAGGGCATAGTTGAATCCATTGTTTCTTTGTTGATTTTCTGTCTTGATGACCTGTGTAGTGCTGTCAGTGGAGTATTGAAGTCTCCCACTATTATGATCTTGGTGTCTATCTCATTTCTTTGGTCTATAAGTAATTGTTTTATACATTTTGGAGCTCCAGTGTGATGTTTATATATTTAGGATTGCATATATGTTTAGGATTGTGATGTTTTCCTGTTGGATCAGGCCATTTACCATTATATAATGTCCTTCTTTGTCTCTTTTAACGACAGTTGCTTTAAAGTTTGTTTTGTGTGATATAAGCATATCTACCCCTGCTTACATTTGGTGTCCATCTGCATGAAATGCCTTTTTACACACCTTTACTTTATTTGAGTCTTCATGTTAGGTGAGTCTCCTGAAGATGGCAGATAGTTGGTGAGTTCTTATCCATTCTGCAGTTCTGTGTCTTTTAAGTGGAGCATTTAGGCCATTTACATTCAATGTTAGTATTGAAATGTGAGGTACCATTGCATTCATCATGATCTTTGTTGCCTGCATACTTTGGTTAGGCTTTTTTTGTTGTTGTTCGTTTTTTTGCTGTTGTTGTTTGGGGATGGAGTCTTGCTCTGTCACCCATGGTGGAGTGCAGTGGCTCGATCTTGACTCACTGCAATATCTGTCTTCCAGGTTCAAGTGATTTGCCTGCCTCAGCCTCCTGAGTAGCTGGTACTACAGGTGTCCACCCCTACATCTGGCTAATTTTTGTGTATTTAGTAGAGACAGGGTTTCACCATATCAGACAGGGTGGTCTCGAACTCCTGACCTTGTGATCCACCCACCTTGGCCTCCCAAAGTGTTTACTGGGATTACAGGCTTGAGCCACTGCATCTGGTATTTTTTTTTAACTTGTATTTTTATTTTATAAGTCTTGTTTGATTTATGCTTTAAAGAGTTTCTGGGCCAGGCATGGTGGCTCACTCCTATAATGCCAGCACTTTGGGAGGCTAAGGCGGGTGGATCACCTGAGGTCAGGAGTTTGAGACCAGCCTGATCAACATAGAGTTACTCCCTCTCTATTAAAAATAAAACTGTTTCTTTCCTTCATATATGATGCTTAGTTTCACTGGATGCAAAGTTCCTGGCACATAATTGTTTTGTTTGAGGAGGCTGAAGATGGGGCTCCAATCACTTCTAGTTTGTATGGTTTCTCCTGAGAAGTCTGCTGTTAATCTGGTAGGTTTTCCTTTATAGGTTACCTGGTGCTTCTGTCTCACAACTCTTAAGATTCTTTCCTTTGTCTTTACTTTGGATAAGCGATGACAATGTGCTTAAGCGAAGATCTTTTTGCAATGAATTTTCCAGGTGTTCTTTGTGCTTCTTGTATTTCTTTTTTTTTTTTTTTAATTTATTTATTATTATTATACTTTAAGTTGTAGGGTACATGTGCATAACGTGCAGGTTTGTTACATATGTATACTTGTGCCATGTTGGTCTACTGCACCCATCAACTCGTCATTTACATCAGGTATAACTCCCAATGCAATCCCTCCCCCCTCCCCCCTCCCCATGATAGGCCCCGGTGTGTGATGTTCCCCTTCCTGAGTCCAAGTGATCTCATTGTTCAGTTCCCACCTATGAGTGAGAACATGCGGTGTTTGGTTGTCTGTTCTTGTGATAGTTTGCTAAGAATGATGGTTTCCAGCTGCATCCATGTCCCTACAAAGGACGCAAACTCATCCTTTTTTATGGCTGCATAGTATTCCATGGTGTATATGTGCCACATTTTCTTAATCCAATCTGTCACTGATGGACATTTGGGTTGATTCCAAGTCTTTGCTATTGTGAATAGTGCTGCAATAAACATACGTGTGCATGTGTCTTTATAGCAGCATAATTTATAATCCTTTGGGTATATCCCCAGTAATGGGATGGCTGCGTCATATGGTACATCTAGTTCTAGATCCTTGAGGAAGCGCCATACTGTTTTCCATAATGGTTGAACTAGTTTACAATCCCACCAACAGTGTAAAAGTGTTCCTATTTCTCCACATCCTCTCCAGCACCTGTTGTTTCCTGACTTTTGAATGATTGCCATTCTAACTGGTGTGAGATGGTATCTCATTGTGGTTTTGATTTGCATTTCTCTGATGGCCAGTGATGATGAGCATTTTTTCATATGTCTGTTGGCTGTATGAATGTCTTCTTTTGAGAAATGTCTGTTCATA
>NC_037687.1:56253301-56423000 GCF_003255815.1 Theropithecus gelada
AGTGTACCTGTCTGATTCTTGCTTTGGAAGCTTCCTCTCAGGGGTGTACTCCACCCTGTGAGGTGTGGGGTGTCAGACTGCCCCTAGTGGGGGATGTCTCCCAGTTAGGCTACTCAGGGGTCAGGGACCCACTTGAGCAGGCAGTCTGTCCCTTCTCAGATCTCAACCTCCGTGTTGGGAGATCCACTGCTCTCTTCAAAGCTGTCAGACAGAGTCGTTTGCGTCTGCAGAGCTTTCTGCTGCTTTGTTGTTGTTGTTGTTGTTGTTGTGTAGCTGTGCCCTGTCCCCAGAGGTGGAGTCTACAGAGACAGGCAGGTTTCCTTGAGCTGCTGTGAGCTCCACCCAGTTGGAGCTTCCCAGCAGCTTTGTTTACCTACTTAAGCCTCAGCAATGGCGGGCGCCCCTCCCCCAGCCTCGCTGCTGCCTTGCTGGTAGATCACAGACTGCTGTGCTAGCAATGAGGGAGGCTCCGTGGGCGTGGGACCCTCCCAGCCAGGTGTGGGATATGATCTCCTGGTGTGCCTGTTTGCTTAAAGCGCAATATTGGGGTGGGAGTTACCCGATTTTCCAGGTGTTGTGTGTCTCAGTTCCCCTGGCTAGGAAAAGGGATTCCCTTCCCCCTTGCGCTTCCCAGGTGAGGCGATGCCTCGCCCTGCTTCAGCTCTCGCTGGTCGGGCTGCAGCAGCTGACCAGCACCGATCGTCCGGCACTCCCCAGTGAGATGAACCCAGTACCTCAGTTGAAAATGCAGAAATCACCGGTCTTCTGTGTCGCTTGCGCTGGGAGTTGGAGACTGGAGCTGTTCCTATTCGGCCATCTTGCTCCGCCCTTCGCTTCTTGTATTTCTTGTCTAGGTCTCTAGCAAGGCCAGAGAAGTTTGCCTTGATTATTCCCTCAAATATGTTTTCCTTGCTTTTTGAATTGTCTTCTTCCTCAGGAACACCAGTTATTCTTGGGTTTGGTCATTTAACATAATTCCAGACTTCTTGGAAGCTTTGTTCATATTTTCTTATTCTTTTTTCTTTGTCTTTGTTGGATTTAGTTAATTCAAATATCTTGTCTTTGAGCTCTGAATTTCTTTCTTCTATTTGGTAACTTGTACTGCTGAGACTTTCCAGAGCATTTTGTATTTCTAAAAGTCTGTGCAAAGTTTCTTGTATTTTTGATTGTTTTTTTCTCTAAGCTATATATTTTGTTGAATATTTCTTCCTTCACTTGTATGATTTTTTTTTTTTTAATTTTGTTACACTGGGCTTCACTTTTCTCTTGTCCCTCCCTGATTAGCCTAAGAACTAACCTCCTGAATTCTTTTCTTAGATAAATCAGGGATTTCTTCTTGGTTTTGATTCATTGCTGGTGAACTAGTGTGATTTCGGCGGGGGCGGGGAGGGGTTGTTGACAAACCTCCTTTTGTCATATGACCTGGTTTGCTTTTCTGGTTCCTTCTCATTTGGGTAGGCTCTTTCAGCAGGAAGGTCTAGGGCTGAAAACTGTTGTTCAGATTTTTTTTATCCCACAGGATGTTCCCTTGATGTAGTACTCTCCTTCTTTTCCTGTGGATGTGGTTTCCTGTGAGCTGAACTGCAGTGATTGGTTGTCTCTCTTCTGGGTCTAGCCACCCAGTGAGCCTTCCCAGCTCCAGGCTGATACTTGGGGTTGTCTGCACAAAGTCCTGTGATGTGAACCATTTATGGGTCTCTCAGCCATGGATACCAGTGCCTGTTTTGGTGGAGGTGGCTAAGGGAGCAATGGATTCCATGGGTGTCCTTAGCTTTGGTGATTTATTGCTTTATTTTTGTACTGGTAGACCTCCTGCCAGGAGATAGCACTTTCCAGAAAGCATCAGCTGTAGTAGTGTTGAAAGGGACCAGCAGTGGGTGGGGCCCTAAGACTCCCAAGATTATATGTCCTTTGTGTTCCGCTACCATGGTGTGTAGGGAAGGACCATTGGGTGCAGGAGGTGCTAGGTGTGTCTGAGTTCAGAGTCTCCTTGGGTGGTTGTTGCTGCAGCTGCTGTGGTGGATGGGGGTGAGATTTCCAGGTCACTGTGAAACTAGGAGGATTATGGCTGTCTCTGCTGAGTCATGCAGGGTGTCAGGGAAGTGGGGGAAACCTGGCAGTCACAGGACTCACTCAGCTTCCATGCAAACCAAAGGGCTGGTCTCACTCTCACTGTGCCCTTCATAACAGCCCTGAGTCTGTTTCCAGGTGGAGGGCGAGTTGGGCTTGAAAATTTCCCCAGGTTTTCTGTCTCCCAGCTGCGGGAAAAAAAAGGACTTAAGTTCTTCCATGCCTGTGAAGTCTTCAAGCCAGATTCATGCCTTCCCCCGAGTTCTGGTCAGAAGGCTTCTTGCCCCATTCAAATTGTTACAAAGTTCAGCTAGGGAAGCCCTTCTCCCCTTGAAAGTTTTACCCCCTGCTCCTCTGTCCTCCCCTCGATGGATCCCTGTGGTGCCAGGCAGGAATGGGCTCCTTGGGGATTCAGCGAGCTCCCAGGGCCTTCCTGTTGCCTCCTGCGCCCCTGTATTTCACTCAGCTTGGCTCTCTAACTTGATGCAGCTCCAGGTAGTTAGAAACTTCTCCCACAAACAGACTTTCAGTTTCTCCAGTGGGGTTGTGTGTTTAGGAGAGGAAGGCCTCCCTTTCCCATTTCTGCAGTTGTGGCACTCTCAGTATTTGGGGTGTCTCCAGGGTCCTGCAGGAGCAGTCTGCTTCCTTCAGAAGGTCTGTTCTAATGCCTTTAATGACACCTTCTCAAGATGAAGGTGGTGACTTGTTCAGATAATCTCTCCTGAGAAGGAATCAGAGAAGAGAGGAAAAAATGGTTGATTGTCAGATAAGTGTGTCCCAGGTCAAAACTGTGTCCACATTTTCTTCTAGAATGTCATGTATTTAGAATTGCAATCGTTTACATTTCTACTTCTGATGCTTTTGCCTAACAAGATTATTTCAACTACCTTTTCTCTTTTCTTCTCATGACAGTGAAAGGACTTCATTAAAATAATTCACCCCTATATATCAGAGCCTTATATTTATTCTCTCCATCCAGGCTTCTTACATATCACAACTAATACTCACCTTGAATTTATACCCAAAAATATTGAAAGTATTCCATTTGTTTACAGGTCAGCCTGGGAAGGTGGGGATATAAAACATTCTTATTGGGGGTGGTGCTGGGTCCTCAGTTATCAGTGAGGGAGAAAACCGCACCTTTTAGGTTCCATCAGATTGCCCCATGAACTCTACAAAGAACATAATTTTTAAATGCACACTTAAAAAGAATGGAATTAGTAGCCTGGAATAATTTAGAAAGATATGAAAGGGAATGAATTCAAATAAATTTGCCTTCTAGAATGCTAAAGAGAGAGTATTTAAATACACTATTAGAAATTACAAAACATGGGCAACATATGTGGCTTGAACTTTACATAAAACACTTTTTCATGATTAGATTCAGATTATAATTTATGGTTTTTGGGTCAGTAGTCTCACAGATGTTTCGTTGCGTCTGCCTATATGTATCAGCACCTGATACCAATCTGTCCCATTAATTTTATTCACTTGGTTAACGTGTTTTGTGAATAAATTCTTCACTACAATGTTTCTTTTTAAAATCTGTATTATTAGTAGGTATTTTGGAGAGTTAACTAATGTGCATAAACAATCACATTTAATCTGAAAGCTCCCCTGTCATGCCAGGTGTCAGGTTCCAGTCTAATTTGAGGTCTAACAGGAGTGGTGGGTAAGTGGTGGGTTGCTGGAAAAACAATCAAGGAACTGTGGGAAGTTTTGAGATGGCTTTTTTTCTTTCTAGGCACAAGCCTAAGCATGAGCCCTGTGTACAGGGTGAGCAGTTTTACTCTCCCTCTCCCTCCTGTCCACCTGTCTCTGTACTCCTTACACTCAATAGTGGCTCAGAGCCAAGTATGAGCTTACACGGCCAGGTTACATAATGAGCAGAATTGTGCACCTGCACTCCAAACTAACTGAGTCATGCTGAACCAGATGTTTACCATGGCCTATTCTTGACCACAGAACATCCATTTTTCTTATACTCTTTCTCTTAATGGTTTCTCTTTGTTTATACCTTGCTTTGGAAAATGAAAGCTGTCATCTTTGTTTACTGGTCATATACACTGGGATAAAACCCAGGTTCTATCACCTACTAGATGTTTTGCAAAGTATTTTTCTTAAGCTAGAAACAATTGACATCATTGGTGAGTTTGTTAGCAATACCGTAACTCAGGTCTCATCCCAGATCTCTTGAATTAGAATACGTATTTTAATAAAATCTCCAGTTTATTGATGTATGCATTAAAATTTGAGAAGTACCTTCTAACTTACTGTAACTTCTCCATATGAGAACAGGACACAACTTACTCTGTATAATGTATATATGGAATTCAAAACGGTATATGCTTGTGTTTATGCCATAAATTTTATGCTGTATCATTCAGAAAACGATAGTACCTACACTGGTTTTGTGGATCTTGTTTCATCCTCTTTCCTCAGAATGAAGGAATGCATTAGAGAATCTTTCTCTATTGAACAATATTTTACTGGATAATGCCAGTCTCTTAAGTGAAACAGAGCCAGTTCTCTTAACTCTCAAACACTTAGAGTAAAATTAACAATTCTGCCTATGGCCACTTGCTAAGTATGTGTGGGTGTTTGGATTTATTTTAGGAGATGCTAACTTTCAAGGCTGTGGCCATAGAATTCTCTCAGGAGGTATGGAAATGTCTGAATACTGCTAAGTGAAATTTGTAGAGATGTAATGTTAGAGAACCATCGGAAACTGGTCTCTCTGTGACAATAAAATTTCCCCAGATTTTCTAATATACCCTAAGGCCTCTGTTTTCTCCCTTTGTAGAATAATTTTGGGAGTTTTTCCTCTGCATAAATTATTTTTAGATCAACACTTTTAAGGAAAACTTGAAGGTTTATTGGAATAAAAAAGAAAATCTTCAAGATGTTTTAACAGGAACCTTCCCCTTTTCTTGAGCTAATCTGTATTCCTCACTCTAGATTAATAGTAATTCTAGAAATTCAGTGGCATTAAATATTCTTGCCCAAATATTAAAATTCAATATCCAGCACCAATTTTAAATTCAATAATGTTGGATAGTAGAGCTAAGGACCTAGAAATGTAAAATATGTTCTAAATATTCTAAAGTTTCTATCAGAAAACAGTATTTTGGAATTAAATTTTTAGAATCTTTCATAACATTTTCTCCTCTCTATTGAACATGGTACAAGGTTGGTAACTGTAGAATCTCAGTAAGTTATGTTACTTTTTTCTAACAAAACAGGCCTTGCTTTCTCTAAACCTGATCTGATCTCCTGTCTTGAGCAAATAAAAGAGCCGTGCAATGTGAAGAGACATGAGACAGTAGTCAAATACGCAGACAAGTAAGCATGAATGAAGCAGATAACACAGACGAGAGGTACAAAGGTCAAAAAGAATTGCAAACCTTAAAATGTGGTATGGGATGCTCTGCTTCAATGGAAAGATTTCCTAAAAAGCCATTTTTTATTCCGTAGCTTTTATATAGGAGCATCTTTTGTCCCATACCGTTAAATTCTCTATGGACTCTACTTGCTATTTAGTGATTTTTCCTTGAAGGTACCGTGAGAGCTAAAGTCCTCTTTATGGTTTATACTGCATGATATGCCTACTCTTCCATTGCTTCAAGGGGAATGTAAAAATATCTCTGAGTATTTTGAGGAACTGCATGTTAGATTATTTCTGAAGTTTTCTTTTTCAATCATATCTGAAATGTGTGAGAGCAGTGATGACATTAAGATTTGTTTCAGAAATCTCAGGAACATCAATGACAGATGTTACTTGCTATTTCTTTCTCTTCTTTTTTCTTTTCTTTTCTTTACTCTTCTTCTCTCTCTTTTTTTTTTTTTTTTTTTTTTTTTTTTTTTTTTTTTTTTTTTTTTTNTTTTTTTTTTTTTTTTTTTTTTTTTTTTTTTTTTTTTTTTTTTTTTTTTTTTTTTTTGAGGCAGTTTTTTGCTCTTTTTGCCCAGGCTGGAGTACAACGGCTTGATCTCAGCTCACCGCCATATTCTCCTCCTGGGTTCAAGCGATTTTCCTGTGGATTCAAGAGATTCTCCTGCTTCCATCTCCAGAATAGCTGGGATTACAGGCATGCGCCACCACCACCAACTAATTTTGTATTTTCGGTAGAGATGGTGTTTCCCTATGTTGGTCAGGCTGGTCTAGAATTCCCGCACTTAGGTGATCCTCCCACCTTGGCATCTAAAAGTGGTGGGATGACAGGCATGAACCACCATGCCCACTTTCCATTTTTTCTTTTTGATATTAGTAATTTTTAACAGATTTGAAGTGATAGCTCATCATTGTTTTCATTTGCAGTTGCCTATTTGTAGGTGACATTGGGTATCATTTTCATATAATAAACTATTTTTCTTTGAGTAGATGCCAAATGATGAGGTTTCTGAATCAAATGGTAGTTTTATATTTAGTTATTTGAGATTGAGCATTTTTTCATATGCGTGTTGGCTATTTGTATGTCTTCACTGAAAAATGCTTAGTAGTATTATTTGCTCATTTTTCAATAGGATTTCTTATTATGATATTTTTGAATTGTTTGAGTTATTTGTAAATTCTCAATATTAGTTTCATGTTGGCCCACAGTTTGCAAATACACTCTTTTTATTCTGTAGGTTGCCTATTTACCCTGTTGATTTTTTTTTTGCTATGCAAAAATTCATTTGTTTGAATCCCATTTGTCCATTTTTAAATAATAATATAATAATAATAGTTTTCTTTGTTGTGTCCTTGGCTAGTTTTGGTATCAGGGTGATACTGACCTCAGAGTGACTTGGGAAGAATTTCATTATCCTCAATTTTTGGGAAGAGTTTAAGGAGGATTATTATTCTTTTTTTTTGTTTGTTTGTTTTTTGTTTTTTGTTTTTTTTTTTTTGAGACGGAGTCTTGCTCTGTCGCCCAGGCTGGAGTACAGTGGCCGGATCTCAGCTCACTGCAAGCTCCGCCTCCCAGGTTTACGCCATTCTCCTGCCTCAGCCTCCCGAGTAGCTGGGACTACAGGTGCCCGCCACCTCGCCCGGCTAGTTTTTTTTTTTTTTTTTTTTTTTTTGTATTTTTTAGTAGAGACGGGGTTTCACCGGGTTAGCCAGGATGGTCTCGATCTCCTGACCTCGTGATCCGCCCATCTCGGCCTCCCAAAGTGCTGGGATTACAGGCTTGAGCCACCGCGCCCGGCCGAGGATTATTATTCTTTTTATATTTGGTAGAATTTAGCTGTGCATTTTTCTAGTCCTGAGCTTTTCTTTGTTGAGATATTTTTTATTACTGACTCAATCATGCTACTCATTATTGGTTTGTTCAGGTACTGTATTTCCTCCTGGCTCTATCTTGGGAGGTTGTATGTTTTCATGAATTTATTCATTCTTTTTAGGTTTTCAGGTTTATTAGTGTCTAATTGTTTATAATAGTTTCTAGTGATCTTTTGTATTACTGTTGTATCCACTGTAATGTCTCCTTTATATCTGATTTTATTTAGATTTCTATTCTGTTTGTGGTTAATCTACCTAGCAATTTACCCTTTTCATCTTTTTGGAAAACCAACTCTTTATTCTCTTGATCATTTCTATTGTTTTTCATCTTTATTTCATTTGGTTCTGTTCTGATTTTTGTTATTTTTTTCTTCTAACTTGGAATTTTGTTTGTTATTAATTTTCTAGTTCCTTGAAGTGTGTGTGATGTCAGGTGCTTAATATGTAAGCTTTCTACTTTTTTGATGCAGGTATTTAGGCTGTAAACTGCCTTTTTAGTGTATCTTTTCTTTATCTCACAGGTTTTATTACATTGTGTTTCTCTTTCCATCTTTTTTCCCATGTATTTTTAATTTTTATCTTAATTTTCTTTTTGAGATGGGTTTTAATCTGTTATGCATGTTGGAGAGCAGTAGAACAATGTTGGTCACTGCAACCTCACATTCCAGGCACAAGCCATCTTTTTATCTCAACCTGCTGAGTGGCTAGGACCACAGGTGTGCATCATTACACCTAGCTATTTTTAAAATATTTTTTGTAGAGATACAGTTTTGGCATGTTGCCCAGGCTAGTGTCAAAGTACTGACCTCAGCTGATTCACCTGCCTCAGCCTCCCAAAGTGCTGGGATTACAGAGGTGAGCCACCACCCTTGGCTGGCCATCTTAATTACTTCATTTATGGTGACTGTTAGGAGCATATTGCTTTAATTCTTTGTAAATTTATAGTTTCTGAAATTTCTCTTGATATTGATTTGTAGTTTTATTCTACCGTGGTCTAAGTAAGTAGTTGATATAATTTTGGTTTTTGGGGGTACTTCGTTGATTTGCCAACTTTTCTATCTCAATGGTTTCTCTAATGCCATGAGGAGAATGTTGAACTTCCCCACTCTTCTTGTGTGACTGTCTATCTCTTTTTATAGGTTTAATAATATGTCTTTTTAAAATCTGGGTGCTTTGATGTTGCACGCATATATATTTAGAATTGTTATATCTTCTTCCTCAAATAATTTCTTTACTATTGGATGATGACCTTCTTTATCCTTGTTGTTACCACTTTTTATTTACTCTGTTTTATTTGATATAAGTATAGATACTCCTGTTTGCTTTTAGTTTCTGTTTGTATTAATATATTCCCCCCTTTACTTTTAATTTATATGTGTTTTACAAGTAAGGTGGATTCTTGTAGGCGACATAGAGTTGGATCATTTTTTTCTTATTCATTTCGTGAATCTATACATTTCAATGAATAATTTTTATATTCAAGGTTAATATTAATACATAAGTTATTGTTGCTGTCATAATATTAAATATTTTCTTGTCTTTTTTTCTTTTTATCTATCTTTGTGGTTTTACAAATTTCTGTCATGTTATGATTTGATTTATTTTTTCTCTTTTGTTTTATAATACTTGTTAGCTTTATGCTTTTATATTTTTTAATGATGGTGAATATCAGTCTTTTGTTATTATATTAGAAATCCCTGGAACATCTTTTGCAGGACCAGTCTATTGGTAGGTAGTTTCGCCAGCACTCATATCTAACAACTCCTTCCTCTTGCATTTTCCTTACAGCTCTTTCTCTTCAAACTTCTTTAACATGTCTTAGCTTAGTTGTTCTGCTTGATTTTCTGAAAGAAGAAGCTACTCTGGATAAGGTGGAGGATAGTTAAGGGCTGTTTTAGTAAGTGCTGTTTTTATGAGCCTCTGCACCAACCCATGGATGCGTAGTGTGACACAGCATCCAACAAGAATAAGTACACCCATTATGGCCGCGAGGGAAGTAAGAATTGAGGCTATTATTCTTTTCCATTTACCGAACCACATTTCTAGCCATCCTGTAAAGGGGTCATTTACCCCTGAGTTGTTGGCTAACCTATTGGACAGAGCAGTCAGACCTTGCAATGCCTTTGTTATACTTTCATCAGGGGCAGTGTTGTTTGGGATGAAGGTAAAACATTGAGTTTTAATTATGACACAAACCCCTCTTTTTTCTGCTAATACCATGTCTAGGGCTATCCTATTTTTCCCAAGTCATCTGGCTAGTAGCCCCTAATTCCTCAGCTATTCCTTTATCAGCATCTCCAGTGTAGTTAATAGATTGATGTTGGTTGTAGTAGATGTAGTTTACCCAATTTACATTTTATTAATTGTCACCCACCAAAATATTGACTCAAATCCTGGAGCTATTTGATTTTGAGCTTTAAATTGATGTGGTATTCCTTATAGGACTCTAATTGTGTCTAAATAGATGTGAGAGTCAAAAGACCTGTAAGGGGCTGCTTTTGCTTTACGATGTCTTATTTTTCCTTTCTCTGGTTGATGAAATGCCAGGGTGAAAGGGATAGCCAATTAGACTAAAGCATAAGTGCCACTTTAATTACTCGGCAGAGTGTTCAGTAAAGGTCCACCATAATACCACTACACATCCGCTCAGGGATGAATAAGGGCTGACCAATTGGTAAGCTTTTGAAAATTTTTAAGCTTACTGCATTCCTTCAGGTCTCCAAGGAACTCTAACTTCTCTACCTGTCATGAAAGACACGAAGTGAACTTAGTGTTTGGAGACAGAAACTGGATTGCCCTCAGGAGCTGACCTGCAGGGTGTCGAACTTCAGGATATAGCTGAGAGAGAGCTTGACACAACTTGTTACCCCAGGCTGTAGAATCCTGGAAAAGAGATACCATGCAGCCCATGCCCAGTCGACTGGAGGACCACCCTAGTGGAAAGGGGACAATCTGGGCCTCCAGCCTGCCATGCACACAAGCATAACAATTGCCTTTGTTTAACCTGCTGACAGAATATTTAATATGGCATTTACATCTTTATACCCTGTTTCAATGGCTGTGGTTTGCCTTAGGCCTCCTATTTTTACTACTGAAACCTTGCTTTTGTCATTTAGCATGAGGCGAGTCATAGTTTGATTTCATAGGTTTGGTAAAGGGGCAGCTGTAGGACGTGGAGGTGGGAGAACAAAGCACACCTTAAAGAAGCCTATAGGATCCTTTCCAGTGACCTCTGCTCCTTAACCATAGAATTGCTCTAAAGTGAGGTTAGAGTTGCTAGTGGTAGGAATAGTAATGGTTATAAGCATTGGGTAAGGGAAGAAAAGGAAAAGATAGATAAACTAAGCTTTCCTTAGCTTTAATTTGGTAGGGCTTGATCCAGGAACAATGGGCCATGATTCTGATGATAATTCTGATGATAATGATTCTGATGATAATGGCACTTGCTTGACTCGGGTGAGATGTGTCCATCCCTTTCTGCTGTATGAACAGCAGTCTCAGTGGTTAGCAGCACAAGGTAGGGTCCTTCCCAGGCTGGCTTGAGTTTCCCTTCTTTCCACCCTTTGATGAGAACGTGATCCCCAGGCCATTGCTGATGTACTGGAAATTCCAAAGTCGGCACTTGTGCTAAAAGGCCTCTTGTTTTAAAAGAAGAGAAGGTGGAGGATAAACTAAGTATGTAATTTCTAAGAAATTGATCTTTTGTTTTAAATTTGGGGACATCAACTGTGTCCTCAGTGCCTTCTTGCTGAGAAATTTTCTTTAGCACCTACTTTTGTTAGTTTTTAGACCAAAGAAAGCCAAACATCATTTTATATTTAACAGTGCTTTCTGCATGATTTTTATACCAGATAAGCTAAATTTCACCTTTATTTTGGTGTGTTATTAATGTTAAACTTAATTTTAATAAAAATTGGTGACATATTTATCCAATTTTGTCCGAACTTAAGGTAAGATTTTTATAGACTCTTTGTGACATTTTATAATTTTTGTTAAAGAGCAGATTAGTGCTTTAAGAAAAACGTGTTGTGCTTTTATTTTAATATCCAGTTCACAGAAAAATTGGATGATACCCCTTTAACTTTAGTCAATATGTTTACACACAGAATTTTCTTTACAATTAGTTGCAAAACTTGCTTAGACCCTTAAAACAAAATATGTTTTTAACCTTTTAATGTAGGTAAAAATCCACATTCTTATGCCTCCTTATAATCTTTTTACCAAAAGTGTATTTTACTTTTCTTACACACCTTGCACATAAACTGTTTTCTCAATAGTTTTACATTCAGGAGGCCTAATTACTTTTAAGTTATACAAAATTTCTTGCATAAATTCCCTTTTATAACTTTTTTTTTTGCAACTTTCACAGGCAATTCTTTGACATGCGTAAACTTTCTGACTTGTTGCAAACATCCCTTTCTTTAAACAACGAGTTAATTTAGGACTAAAATTTACCATCTAAGATTCTTTTTACATAAATTCCCCCCCCCCCCTTTTTAAGATGATAGCCATTCTTTTCCAAAGTGAACTTTCTTCATGTCTGTGGACTAGACTGCCTAAGGCCACAAGATTAGCAGTTAGGATAATACATGTTACACTGTAAACTTTTAGCAAAGTTTGCTTTTGTTGAAAACCTTGTAAGTTTGGGATTTCAATTATTCTTTGCTATTGATAAGAGCTCGTTCAGTTCATATTAACTTAGAAATAGTATAGATGACTCCTTCTTGATTCTGTAAGTACTTTAAGGCTTGGCTGAGTGCAAACAGCTCACACAATTGAACAGACCAGTTATTAGGCAATTTTCCTAACTCTACTTCTACAAGAGTTTCCTTATCCCTTACTAAATGCCCATTGTATCTTTTTCCCTCAATCACCAGGGAGGAATCATCTATCATTCTGTCCCCATGGGAGTTCCTTCTAGGTCTGGTCTGACCTTTGTACAGTAATTAATAAGATTTAGATTCCCTATTAGGAAACCTGCTAGGTTAAGGGAATTTTCAGTGGTTAAGGTCCAATCATCTTTTTCTAACAGAATAGCTTCATACTTTAAGGTTCTTGAGTCAGTAAGCTACATTTTTGCTTATTATTATTCTTTTTTTACTTAGGATAGTTCTGACCTGATGAGGTGTGCTCACAATGATGTTTCCTCTAGTGGTCTGCTTTCTTTTGTTAGCAAAGCAGTTGCCGCTACAGACTGAATGCATTTGGGCTATCTGCTGGTTACTGGGTTAAGGATTTTTCATTAGGAAGCCTATCATTTGTCAGTGACCTCAGTGCTTTCAGCCTACACCCTTGTTTAAACTGACAACAAGGTGGTATTGGAGTATTACAGGGTCACAGAGAAGACCTTCAATTATCAATTACAGGTTTTACATTTACCCTGACTTTTAAAGGAATAGGGCACACTGTTTTTACTACTTCTATATCTCTTTTTTTCTCTCTCTCTCTTTGACTCTCTGTCTCTCTCTTTCTTTCTTTCTTTGTCTCTCTGTCTCTTTCTCTGCCTCTCTTTTTTCTCTCTCTTTTTGACTCTCTGTCTCTTTCTCTCTTTTTCTCTTTCCCTCTGACTTCTCCCAGTTTCTCTTTACTCTCTGCTGCTCTTTCCCTGCCTCTGACAGTCATTTATGCTGTTGTTCACCCCTCTGCTTCCCCTTCCCCTAGGGGAAGGACCGGTGGGAGAGACTTGAGAAGAAAGGAAAGGGGAGTTCTGAAATTTTTCTTACTACTGGAGGTTTGCGTGAGGTTCAACCCCCTGAAATTTGTGGAAGGCTCAACCCCTCAGACCAGGGTTGTCTTGCCTGTCCTGGAAGGATCAACCCCTCAAACCAGGGATGTCTTGCCTTGCCTGCCCCGGAAGTCTCAACCTCTCAAACCAGGATGTCTCACCTTGCCTGCCCCAGAAGCCTCAACCCCTCAAACCAGGGATGTCTTGGCTTGCCTGCCTCAGAAGGCTCAACCCCTCAAATCAGGGGGTGTCTTGCTGCCCTGGAAGGTTTACCTGCTTCCCCCTTTTCCCCCTCTGAAGTTCCCTTGCACACTTCCCACTCTGTTGTTCTCTCTGGCTTCTCCCCAAAGGGAGAATTTGGCCCCTCTTAGCATTGGCATGCTGGTATAAATGCCACTGCAGGATCTACCCTAAGCCATGTGAGTTAGCTGCAGAATCACAGAGGAGACCCACTCATTCTCTCCAGCAGTAATACTTGTAACTATCCAGACAAACAACAACGTAAGTAGGGTTGTTTGTGATCATTCATGCACACACACATTTAGCACTCCAGAAACTGACCACCAAGGAAGTACTTTACCGGCTCCCATAGTTCTCCTTCCTTGGTCTGTGCACAGTCAACACCATAGTGTACGAGGATCCTTTACCCTAGGTTGGCTGCCAGTTTCTTTCCATGTTGCTGAGAGCTTGGGTTATTCCTCGCACTGGGTGTGTACTAATTTCTCACCGCTGAGGCTGTCACAATGGGTCGGGGCGCACCTTCTCACGAGAGAGAAGCAGAGGGGAACGTAATCCTGGACAAGCCCCCAAATTGTTATAAATAAAGTTTCAGTGCTGCAAGAGAAATAGCACTTGAATATAAAATTTTCTTTTTTCTTCCCAGCAAGGCAATTTACTTATATAGAAGGGTGTGCCCTCACAGATGGAGCAATGGTCAGTGCACACCTGGACAAGGGAGGGGAAGGGATTCTTATTCCTGATGCACGTGACCCCTGCTGTTGTGTCATTCTTATATTGGCTAGGGTTAGATCGCACAGGCTAAACTAATCCCAAGTGGCTAATTTAAAGAGAGTGGTAGTGTGAGTGGTTTGGTGGGAAAAATGGTTATGTCAGAGCAGGAAATAAGAATGTGTCAGGCTGGAGAATGAGCAGGTAATTGGAATGAGTCAGGGTGGAGCAGGTGATTGAAAAAGGTTGCTTTACGAGGAAGTTAGGTTTAAAAGTAGAAGACAAAGAATTGAACATACTGACATATTGATTCTTTGAAGAGAAATTTAGAACTCATATATAACACAAATATGGCATCAAATTATACTTCTAGTAACTGTTAGGAAGCTCTTGTTTACCTACACTGACCATTTGTGAATAGTTTAATGGAACATGTTATTTTAAAACATATTTTGCAGGCCAGGTGCAGTTCATCATGCCTCTAATCCCAGCAGTTTGTGAAGCAGAGGTGGGAGGATCACCTGAGGTCAGGAGTTCAATACCAGCCTGACCAACATGGAGAAATACCATCTCTATTAAAAATACAAAATCAGCCAGGTGTAGTGGCACATACTTGTAATCCCAGTAGAAGGCTGAGGCAGGAGAATCACTTGAACCTGGAAGGGGGAGATTTCAGTGAGCTGAACTTGTGCCATTGCACTCCAGCCTGGGCAACAAGAGTGAAATTCCATCTCAAAAAAAAAAAAAAAAAAAAAAAACTGAATTGCTTAGTCATGTCTTCTGCTTATTTTGCTAATGAAATGTCTAACTTTTAACTGATTCATGTAAGCTTTTGGTATCCCCATTATGGCAATCATGTGTCCAAAATTATTTTACATATATCTCTATTCGGCTCCCAGTGTCCATCTTCAGTGCTTTTGAGAGAAAAAGTTTCTCCATTATAAAGATGTCTACTCTTTAAAGAGTTTAAGTACCAATTAGTAAAACACAATTAGAAAAGTGTAAATATTATCTAATTGAATTTGATTTGTGGGAAATTAATGTCTCACTTTTCCATTATTATTTAACCATGTATGGGAAGGCAGCCCATACATTCTTGTCTGAAAAGTCTCTTTTAAAAAAGGGAAAATATATTCTATCAAAGAGGGAACCAAATTTCAAGTGTGCACTACACTTTGCTGAATACATTGTGTTTTTTCAAGCTTAAACTTTTAAAAAGGTTACCAGTGTTCTCTCTGAAACACAGAGCTGCTCACATTACAGCCCTGCTCCAAAACATTTGATGGCTCATAACAGCCTATACAGCTGAGTCTCCATTGACGATTCTAAGCCCCCATTTATGTTTCTAAATCTCTTATCATCTCAACTCTACACAACACTCGCAAACTATATTATTTTGTCATTCTCCACTTCTTGTCCTGCCCAGTCCTCAAATAAGTCTCATATTTTTATACTTCAAGTCCTGTACTTAAACTGCTTTTTTGCATAAATGTACATTTCTCCTTTACTACATTCTCCTCCTCCACCTGAAAACCTGCACATTTGAGGATATCACCTTTTCTTTCCACTGCAAATTCTCACTTGCCAGTTCTCCACTTGTTATTGCTGGTTGTTAGGCACTGGTGAATTTTAGAAATGGAACCAAATGATATCCATCTTTGCAGTTCTAGAGCCTGGTACCAGGTGTAGGTATAAAGAAATGGTTCCCAATGCAAGCTTGCTGATAGTGTTACTCAACAGATGAGAATAGAAAGGAGCCAGAATGCTCATCTACTAATTCAGATTGCTTTCCACTATTATTTTGCAGAAACTTTCCCAGTGTCATGAGAAAAATAACAACGACAATAATATTAGTAGTAAATACAGAAGATAAGTCAGTTAAAATTGAGCTGGTAGCATGCATGACTTCAATTATTTATTTATTAGTAGTTTCAAAATAGTCCTTATCCACAGATAGGAAGAAACAGGAAACAGACTCTCAAGTGCCTATCACAATGCAAGATTTGCCAACTTTATAACTTGTTCAGGCACACTTATAAAAGAAGCGAGGCACACTGGTGATCCCATCTCAAACACACTCAAAGGAGACAGAAGGTCTACCTCTTACTGTCCACCAGTACATGTGGCTCCTCCTGCTTAAAAAGCAAAACAAGAAAGAAATAATACCTCCCAGAGACTATCACACTTGATCTTGGACACATCTTTAGGATAGATTAGTAATCAAGTTAATTCAATTGTTTCCTTTACATGGCTCATATCACATGCTGTGAACCTTGTAGGATCACCCCAATGCAGATTCTGAGGCAAAATCTTGAGTTTTATGTTATGGAAAATAACAGTAACCTATAATAACATAAAACAACAATAGACCTGTTCTCAAGGCATTGGCCCTACCCAAAACAAAACCAAATTTCCCAAATATTTACGAGTTTACAGTTTCAAATCTCTTCAAAAGTAGGCTTTATATGAGTCCTTGAACAGGGCTCAGTACTTTCAGTGAGGTTAAAAGTGGGTGTTCACAAGGAAGATTTTAAGAGATAAGAGAGCCCCTCACTACCCACCACACAGAAGACCAGCAGAATCGTAGAGTACATGGCCACCCATTTTCACTTCTGGAATATCTCCCACCATGTGAAAGACCACCTCCTTTCCACACGCTACCTTTTTCAATGAGAACATCGCAAAAAAAATTTCATCCTTGGCAGGATTTGTTCAGGGTTTCACTCTACCACTGGTGTCAGTCTGCCAGCATTCTGCTTTAATGTCTTGTTGAACTCCCCTTTTTTAAGGGCACACAAATCCCACTGAACCAGTTCATGTATTAACATGACCTCTGCAAGCCCCTTACTCCACAAAACACCAATCTCCATTCCTGACCATCACAGAAGGGAAGGTCTAGCTTATGTGGTCAAATATTAGCTAAAATGAGCTGTCAAATAGGTAAGCTGTAATTTATTTCTGGAAGTCAGAACCCTGTCCTGGCACACTTATAGTTTTCCTCTGGCAGGCTCATCTTTTCCCTTGATGTGCCTAATAGGGAGAACTCTGCACACAGGACGTTTTCATCTAGTATCTGTTTAGTGAACAGATCATTTCTTTACAGTAGGTAGTCTGGCAGGGTTCAGAAGCACAACCCTGGAGACAAGCTTAACCATTTGAGTTCTAATAGCTGGCCGCCTCTTTGGGTCTCTATTTCTTCATCTTAATCTGAGGATAATAATTACATCTATATCCCCTTTTGTTTCTTTCTTTCTTTCTTTCTTTTTTGTTTGTTTGTTTGTTTGAGATGGAGTTTTGCTCTGTTGTCAGGCTGGAGTGCAATGGCGCAATCTTGGCTCACTGCAACCTCTGTATTCCAAGTTCTCCTGCCTCAGTCTCCCAAGTAGCTAAGATTACAGGTGCCCACCACCACGCCCAGCTATTTTTTTGTATTTTCAGTAGAGATGGGGTTTCACCATGTTGGCCAGGCTTGCTTTGAACTCCTGGACTCCCCAATAATGTCTTGATCTCAGGTTATTCACCAGCCTGGGCCTCCCAAAGTGCCGGGATTACAGGCATGAGCCACTGTGCCCTGCTGGAAACTGCATTTATAACCAGCCATTTATTACCAAGTCACCTATGTTGTATGGCATATACGAGGTGGTTAATAAACAGCTATTGATCTAATGCAGGACTAATAAGGTTTATTTTTTCTCCTTCAACATACTGTACCTGTGTCAGATGCAAATAAGACCTCAGGAGTCTGCCTGAAGTAATTGAAAATAAAAGACCGTTTCATCAGTCAGTTGGATGGTGTAACAAGTTAGGTAAGAATGTATCACCTGTACTAGCTAAGTGAGATGTATGTTTACCAACATATAACAAACACATGTTTGCCATGCTAAGGGCTTAGAGTCTGAATTTCTGATGAGAAATAAAGTGGTATCTAGAAAACCTCAGAGAATGATATTCCATATATCCATTATCATCAGTAGCATTTCTTAAAAGTTTCACACATCCTTCTGGGCACAGCGGCTCACGCCTGTAATCCCAGCCCTTTGGGAGGCCAAGGTGGGATTATTACCTGAGGTCTGGAGTGAGTTTGAGACCAGCCTGACCAACAAGGAGAAACCCCATCTCTACTAAAAATACAAAATCAGCCAGGCGTGGTAGCACATGCTTGTAATTTCAGCTACTTGGGAGGCTGAGGCAGGCGAATCCCTTGAACTGGCGGGATGAAGTTTGTGGTGATGCGAGATAGCGCCATTGCACTCCAGTCTGTTCAACAAGAGCGAAACTCTGTCTCAAGAAAAAAAAGTATCACATATCTAGTAAATTCTTTAAAAACAAGATATCCTAATGAGCAGCCAGTTTAGCAGTATTTTTAAGAATGATAAGGCAGCAGTGCCACTTCATTTACCTGAAATGGAGCACAAGATCCTTTTGAAGGAATTCATACCCATTCCTGCAAAAAGTTCTGTTGACTCTTGAAGGTAGCACAGAACTAAGCATGTGTGTGTGTGTGTGTGTGTGTGTGTGTGTGTGTGTGTGTTTCCAAAGAGGTTTTAGCCTAGACTGTGGCCTCTAACAGACTACCTGATTAAAATATGGCTTAGAAAACTCTACCTGTCTACTTGTAAAAGCACCAAGTCTAGAGAATGCTTGTCATAGGTGTGAAAAAATGAAAACAAAATCACATTCTTATCTTTGCAATTCCCTTTCCCTCACCTTCCACTTCTATTAAATATATGTCAGCATCATCGTGCACAGGTGCAGGGACCACTGCATATCTAAAAAAGGAAAAAAAACCCTCAAATATATGGGGATGCACTGGCAACTTTGCCTTTTCAGAAATCATTTTGTTTCCACCAGACAGACGTGTCTCACTATTTTCAGCATTCTCTTCTAACAGGCAAACTTTGTTTTTATTGACTTTGAAAGGGTCAATAAGCTTGAGTCTAAACTCAAGCAAGAACGAGAGGTTAATTTTCTATTAATGAAAATCCCAGACAGGATTTTTGGCCTACCAAATCGTTATACTTTTTATTCACTCTTCTCTCTCGCTCCACAACCACTAACATAACTACCCACAAAAGAAGAAGAAAATCCCTCCGATGTTCCCCAAATGTGTGCTGCTGCTAGCTCCGACGCTCTGTAGAGTTTTGTAATGGAGTGTGAACTGCTGGCCCGGATCTGGGCTCGTGTTCTATCTCCTACCCAGTAAGGAGAGAGGGAGCACAAATCCGCTGAGCAGGAAAAAAGTCTTTCCATCTCATTTACAACCTGTCATGGATGCAGCGCTTACGAGGGTCGCCAGGTTCCCAGGGCGCTTGCCAAGTCGCCCACTGGCCAGCGCGTTCTGCACCGGGCGGGGTCCCCGAGCTCTGCAGGTCTCCGCCCTGCCTGGAAAGGAAGTGGAACGGACGCTGTGCTTCGTCCTCACGTCAAGGAGTGGGTGACATCCTCGATGTGCCCTCGGCCCAGAAAACGCACCGCTTCCCAGGAAGGGCGTCGGCGACGGGAAGGCCCTCCCCTGCTCCTTAGCCAACATTAGGGTGGCAGTTTTATAAGAGACACCATGGGAAATGGAGGAGGGGCCCCAAGCAGAGGCGAGTGTTGGGGACAGAGGAAGCGACACTAGACTGCAGGCTGGTTTGAGAGGAAAAAGAAAAGCCCCGGAAATAGCCACAGATTTTTCCAGTGGGAGAAGGCCCCGCCCCCCCGCCTTTTTCCTGTACTCACGATGGCATCCGGCACCCAGCCCCCAACTCGTGCAAGGAAGGTACAGTCCACACCGACGGATCCCCAAAACACACACCCCGTCAACGGAAGAGTGAGGAACGGCAGGCGTCCCCATGGCCAGGCCCTGGTCCCCTTCTTTCCTGGGCGCCTTAGGTTGTAGTCCAGCACACCACCACCACCAGCCAGGAAAGGGCCAGGACGCAGGGCTGCCTGCTGCCCCCTCGACGCTAGTGTCCTCTGCCCAGGAATTTCAAATCCGCAGAGCAGGGTGCAGCAGTGGCTTCCACCGAACACTCTGGCGACAGCACCCCAGGAGGCCACCTTCTGGCCAGCAACCCCATGCTTTGCGGCTGCAGGGGAAAGCAGGAGCCCTAGTTTCCAGGCTTCCCTGCCAGAGAGGTACCGGAAAGGCCATGGAAGGAAAGTTCCTCATTCCACAGGGAAAGAATGCAGGGAGACAGAGAGCAGAAGTCGGGGAGCAGCGCTGGAAAGATGTTTCTGGTCTAGGAGGCTTGCACCATCCTTGTCCCGGCGGGGCTATAACAAATAAATTCACCCCAGTATTCCGGGAGGCCAAGGCAGGCAGAGCACTTGTGCCCAGAAGTTTCAGACCAGCCTGGGTAATGTGGTTAGACCCCGTCACTACAAAAGACATTTAGACAGGTGTGGCAGGCCACACCCGTAATCCCAGCTAGTCGGGAGGCTGAGGTAAGAGGATCCCTTAAGACTACAGTGAGTCATAATCTTGTACCACTGCACCCCAGCCTGGGTGACAGATCAAGGCCCTTTCGTGAGCTCTCTCTCTCTCTATATATATATATATGCACACACACACACACACACACACACACACATATATATATAGTCCACCTGGGTTGGCCGGATTCCTATCCTGTAAAAGTTAATATAGATGCACAGCAGGTCTTACTAGCACAGTGCAGCAGAGATTGTGGCTAGGTGTGCTGAGTGCTGCTTGGAATGGCCAGTGGCTGGTAAGAGGAGGAATAGGGGTGGAGTGTGGAGAAAGAAAAGGAGGAACAAAGAAGAAGAGGAGAAGAGGAAAAACAAGAGAAAAGGGGAAGAGGAAGTGAAAGAAGAACAAATGAAGAGGAGGAGAAAATGAGAGGAAGATAGTAAGAAGAGAGGAAGTAGAGAAAACAAAACAGAAGAGGAGAATAACGGGACCAGAAGAGGAGAGGAGAAAAAAGAAACTGGGAGGAGGAGATAAGACAGAGAAGAAGAGGAGAAAAAAGAAAAAGAGGAGAAGAGGAGAACGAGGAGAGGAGAGGAGGAAAAGGGGGAGGAAAGGAAGAAAGAGAAGAAGGAGGAGGAGAAGAGGAAAAGGAGAAGAGAATGAAAAGAGGAGAAAAAACAGAGAAGGAAAAGAAAAAGGAGGAGAGGAGGAAAATAAGTAGGAGAGGAGGAGGGGGAAGAGAAGAAAAAGAAGGAGGAGAAGAGAAGGAGAAGGAAAAAGAGAAGACAAGAAGTAGGAAAAAGAGGAGAAAAGGAGGAGAAGGAAAAGAAGAGGAGAATGCGAAGAGGAGGAGAAAAAGAGGAGGAGAAGAGGAGGAGGAGAAAAGCAGGAGAGATATAGGAAAAAGAGGAGAGGAGAAGGAGGAAAAAAGAAAAAGAAGAGAAGGAGCAGCAGGAAAAGAAAAAGCAGGACGAGGAGGGGAAGAGGAGACTGACAAGGAGAAGGAGAGGAAGATAAAAAGAAAAGAAGAGTAAAAGGAGAAATAAGAAAAGGAGGAGGAGATGAGGAGGAGAAGAGAAGGAAAAGAGGGAGGAGGAGGAGAAGAAGGAGGAGGAGAAGAAGAAGGAGAAGAAGAAGAAGAAGGAGGAGGAGGAGGAGGAGGAGGAAGAGGCAGCGGTGGCAGCGGAGGAGGAGGAGGAAAGGAGAGGAAACAAATAAAAGAAAGAGGTGGAGGAGAGGAGAAGGAGAAGAAGAAAAAGGAGTGCATTACAAAAAAGGGGGAGAAGAAGGAGGAGAAAAAGCAGAAGGAGTAGAAGGAGGAAGAGAAGAGGAGAAGGAAAAGAAGAGGAGGAGAGAAGGAGGAAAGAAAGAAAAGGAGAAAAGAAGGAGGACAGGAAGAGAAGGAGGAGAAGAATAAGAGAAGAAAAAAAGAAAAAACAGAAGAGGAGGAGAAGGAAAAGAATGAGAAGGAGGAGAGGAAAAGGAGGAAGGGGAGAAGAGGAGGAAGAGTAAGAGGAGGCAAGGAGAAGAAGAAAAAGGAAAGGACCAAAAGAGAAAAAGAGGAGAAGCAAAAAAGAAAAACAAAGAAGAGGAGAAGTAGAGTAGGAAGAGGAGGAGAGGAGGAGGAAAGAAAAAAGGATGAACAATAAAGAAGAAAAAGAAGGAGGAGGAGAGAAGGAGGAGAAGAGGAGATGGAGGAGAAGGAGAAGGAAGAGGTGAGGAGAGAAATGAGGAAAGGAAGAAAAGAGGAGGAATGAAGGAGGAAGAGGAAAGGAGGAGGGGAGAAAAAGCAGAAGAAGTGGAGAAGAAGAAAAAGAGGAGGAAAAAAGGAGGAAAGAACTGGTGGAGGAAAAGGACAGTAGGAGGAGAAGGAGAGGAGAAAAAAGAGAGGAGGAGAAAAAGGAGAAAGTAGGAGCAATAAAAAGGTGAAAAAAGGAGGAGAGGAGAAGGAAAGGAGATGAAGGAGGAAGAAAAAAGAAGGAAAAGGAGGAGGAGACAAAAAGGAGGAAGAGAGAAAAAAGAAGAAAGAACAGGAGGACGAGGAGAGAAAGAAATGAAGTAGAGGGGGGGAGGAGGAGAAAAGAAGGAGGACAAAAGGGGGAGAAGAAGGAGAAAAGGAGAAAAGGGAGAAAAAGAGGAGAAGAAAAAGAAGAAAGAGAAGGAGAAAGGGAGAAGGAGAGGAAGAGAGAAGAGTGGGAGGAGAAAAGAAAGGAGGAGAAGGAGGAGAAGGAGAAATGAAGGAAGAAGAGAAGAGAAAAAAGAAAAGGAGGAGAGAAGGAGAGGAGAAGAAAGAGAAAAAAGGAATTTAGAGGGAGGAGAGGAGAAAAAGGAGGGGAGAGGAAAAAAGAAGGACAGGAGAAAAAGGAGTAGAAGACAAAAAATGAAAAAAGGAGAAAAAGAAGGAGGAGAGAATAACTCAGAGAAGGAGAAGAGGAGAAGGAGAGAAGAAGGAGGAGAGGAGAAATAGGAGAATAAGAGAAATGGAAGAGGAGAGAAGAAGAGGAGGAGGAGGAAAAGAAGGGGGCAAGGAAAAGAGGAGGACAAAAAAGGAAGAGGAGAGGAGGAGAAAAATGAGAAGGAGAGAAGGACTAGGAGAAGTGGAGAAGGAGGAAGAGGAGAAGAAGAGGAGAAAAAGAAAAGAAAAAGGAGGAGAGCAGCAAGAGCAGGAGAAGGAAAGGAAGAGGAGGGGGAGGAGGAGGAAAGGAGGAGGAGAGAAAAAGGAGAAGAGGAGAAGGAGAAGAGGAAGAAAAAAGAAGAAAACGACAGAGGAGGAAAGAAGGAGTAAGCAAAGAAGGAGAGAAGAAAAAGAAAAACAGGAGAAAAAGAATAAAAAGGAGGAGGAGAGTAGAAAGAAGAGGAGGAGATTAGAAAGAAAAGGAGGAGAAGAAGAGAAGGAGGAAGAAGACAAAGAGAGGAGAAAAAACAGGAGAAGAAGAGTAGAAAAAAGAGGAAAAGAGAGTAAGAAGAGGAGGAAGAGAAGAGGAGGAGGAGAGAAGGAAGATAAAGAGGAGAAAAGGAGGAAGATGAAGACTGAAAGAAAAGAAAAAGGAGTTTAAGAGGAAGGAGAAGGAGGAAGAGAAAAGAGGAGGAGGAGGAAGAGAAGTTGGAAAGGAGAAGTAGGAGGAGGAGGGTTGGAGGAGAGAAGAAAGAAGAGAGAAAAAAGAGGAGGAGAGGAGGAGGCAGAGGAAAAAGAGAGAAAAAGGAAGAGAAGGAGAGAAGAAGGAGGAGAAAAAGGAGAAGCAGAGGAGAAAGAGGAGGGGAGGAGAGGAGAAGGAGGAGGAGAAGCAAAATAAGAAAAGGAAAAGAGGAGGGGGAGAGAAGGAGGAGGAGAGGAGAAAAAGGAGGGAACGAATGAGAGAAGAAGCGAAAGAGAAGAAGAAGGAGGAGAAAAAGAGAAAGAGAAGGAGAGGAGGAGGAGGAGAGCAGCAGAAGAAGAGGTGGAGAGAAGAAAAAGGAGAGGAAGAGGAGAGAAGGACCAAGAGGACAGGAAAAGGATATGGAGAGGAGAAAAAGGAGGAGGACCAGAGGAGAAGAGAAAAATAAGATGAGGAAGAGAAGGAAAAGAGAAGAAGGATAAAGAGAAGTAGAAGAGAAAAAGGAAGAGGAGGAGAACAAGGAGGAGAAAAGGAGAAGAGGAGATGGAGAAGACAGAGGATGAGAAGGAGAAAGGAAGAAAGAGATGAGAACGAGGAGGAAAAGAGGAGGAATGGAGGAGAAGGAGAAAAGGAGAAAAGGAGAAGGAGAGGAGAAGGAGGAGAGGAGAAAGAGGAGGAAAAGCAGGAGAAGAGAAAGAAAAAAGTGGGGGAGAAGATTGAGGAGAAAAAGGAAGAGGAGGAGAGGAGGAGGAGAAGTTGCAGGAGGAGAAGGAGAAAGAGTAAAAGAGGAGGAGGAAAAGGAAGAGAAGAAGAGGAGAAGAAGGAGAGGAGAAGGAGTAGGAATAAAAGAAGGAGATGAGGAAAGGAGGAGGAGGAGGAGAGGAGGAGGAAGAAGGGAGGAGAAGGAGGGGGAGTAGGAGGTGGAGAAAAGGGGAAGAAGAGAAAAAGGAAAGAGAGAAGAGGAAAAGGAGAGAAGGATAAGAGGAGGAGAAGGAGTAGTAGAAGAATAGAAGGAGGAGGGTAGAAGGGGTGGAGGAGAAAGAGATGATAAGGATGAGGAAGAGGAGGAGACAGGAAGAGGAGGAGAGGAGGAGAAGGAGAAGAGAAGTAGGAGGAGAGGAGGAGAAAAAAGAAGAGGAGAAGATGAGGCAGAGGGGAAGAGGAGGTGAAAAATAGAAGAAACGGGGGAACAGAACAAGAGAAGGAGAAAGAAGAGGGAAGGAGAAGGAGGAGGAGGAGGGGAAGGAGGAGAGGAGGGGAAGAAGGTGGAAGAGAGCAGAAATAAAAGGAGGTGGAGAGGAGAAGGAGGAGGAGAAAAAGTAAAAAGGAAGAAGAGTAGAGTAGAAGGAGTAGGAGGATGAGAGAAAAAAGAAGAAAAGGAGGAAGGGAGGAGGAGGAGATGAGAAGGAAGAGAGAAGGATGAGAAAGAGGAGGAGAAAAAGAGAAAGAGGAGAGGAGAAGGAAAAGAAGGACAACAGAAAAAGGATGAGAGAAGAAGGAGAAGGAGAGGAGGAGAAAAAGGAGAAGAGGAAAGGAGGATGAGAGAGGAAAGAGGAGAGGAGTAGAAAGAGAGGAGAGAAGGAGGAGGAAAAGAAAAGGAGGAGGAAGAGGAGGGGAGGAAAAAGAGGACTAGAGCACAAAAGAGGAGGAGAGGGAAAGAAGGAGGTGGAAGAGAGGAGTAAAAGGAAAAGGAGGTGATGAGGGGGAGGAGAAGGAGAGAAAGAGGAGGAGCACAGAAGGACGAGGAGGAAAGAAGAAAGAAAAGGAGGAAGAAGAGAGTAGAAGGAGGAGGAGAAAAGAAGGAGGAGAAGAGGAGGAGGAGAGGAGAGGGAGGAGAGGAGAGGGAGGAGAAGAGGAGGTGGAAAAAGGAGGAGGAGGAGGAAGAGGAGGAGAGAAGGAGATAAGGATATAAGGAGGAGAAAAGGAGAGAAGGAGGAAGAGAGGAGGAGAAAAAGAAGAGGAGGAGAGAAGGAGGAAGAGAGGAGGAGAAAAAGGAGAGGAGGATAGAAGGAGGAGGAAAGAAGGATGAGGAGAAAAGAAAGAGGAGAAAGAGGTGGAAGAGGAGAGGAGAAGTAGGAAGAGGAGAGGAGGAGAAGGAGTAGGAGGAGAGGAGGAAGAGAAAAATGGGAGAAGAAGGAGGAGCAGCAGCAGAGGAGAAAAGACGAAGAGGAGGAGAAGAAATGCAAGGTGAAGAAGAGGATGGAGGAGAAAGAAGGAAAAGGAAAAGGAGGAAGAGGAGAGAAGGCGGAGGAGGAGGAGAGGAGGAGGAAGAAGAGAGGAGAAGGAGGAGGAACAGGAAATATTTTGAAATATTACTGAACTAAGTAACAATGGGATATTACTGTTTTTTTTTTTTCTTGGACTTGCCCACATATGACATTGTGACATATTGCTGGGCCGTAAACCTAGATGATGTGAGGTCTCTGCCAATCAACTATTTTATGTGACTCTCCTCTCTTATCTTCACTTTGTCCATAGGTTAGATTGTAATGTATCTTTGGGCCTGGATCATGCTAATAGAAGCAAGAGCACTTATTGCTGGGCCCAGCACACAGGAGATGTGACTCTTCTGCTTCGTTCTTGCCCAAATGGTCATTGTGACATATCTCTGGGCCAATCGCCTTAATGATAGGTCTCTCCTTATCTTTCTGGACCTGTCCACAGTAGGAAATGTGACGTATCTCTGGACCCAGCACCTATCTGATGCGACTCTCCTCTCATGCCAAGGCCTTACCTACTGTAGTGATTGTGCCATATAGCTGGGCCCAGCTCCTACGTTATCTGACTCCCATTTTCTGCCTGAGCCTTACAAAAAGATCACATTATAAAATATTTCCAGGCCTTTTACCTAGGTGATGTGACTTTTCTTCCTTGGTTGTCCTCTCAGGGGATATTGTGACATGTTGCTGGATGTAGCATGTAGGTGATGTGACTTCCTCTACTGCTTAGACTCTGATTAAATAGGAATTGTGATGTATCAGTGGGTCCAGCACCTATGTGATGGGACTCTTTTTCTCTGGCCTGGGCCCTACAAACATTTTGCTTTGTGACATATAGCTGGGGCTGCCACCCAGGTGATGAGCATCTTCTACATAAGACCTGGCCACAAGAGTATTATGAAATCTTTCTTTCTTTCTTTCTTTTCTTTCTTTCTTTCCTTTCTTTCTCTCTCTTTCTTTCCTTTCTTTTCTTTCTTCCTTCCTTCCTTCCTCCCTCCCTTCCTTCCTTCCTCCCTCCCTCCCTCCCCTCCCTTCCCTCCCTTCCTCCCTCTTTCTCCTTCCTTCCTTCCTTCCTCTTTCTTTCCTTCCCTCCTCCCTTCCTTCCCTCCTTCCTTCCCTCCTTCCTTCCTTCCTTCCTTCCTTCCTTCCTTCCTTCCTTCCTTCTTTCTTTCTTTCTTTCTTTCTTTCTTTCTTTCTTTCTTTCTTTCTTTCTTTCTTTCTTTCTTTCTTTCTTTCTTTCTTTCTTTTTCTCTTTTCTTTCTTTCTGTCTTTTCTTTGAGACGGAGTTTCCCTCTTGTGACCAGGCTAGAGTGCAATGGTGCAATCTCAGCTCATCACAACCTCCACCTCCCGGGTTCAAGTAATTCTCCTGTCTCAGCCTCCCAAGTAGCTGGGATTACAGGCATGTGCCACCACACGAGGCTAATTTTGTATTTTCAGTAGAGATGGGGTTTCTCCATGTTGGTCAGGCTGGTCTTGAACTCCCGACCTCTGGTGATCTGCTCACCTTAGCCTCCCAAACTGCTGGGATTACAGGACTGAGCCACTGCACCTAACCATGAAATATTTTTTCATTCATCACTTAGGTAGTGATGTAACTATTCTTCAGTCTGTACCCTGCCATAACGGAATTGGGATGTATCAGTGGACTCAGCACCTAGATGATGTAACTCATCTCTTGACTGGACCTTGCATATTTTGCATATTGTTACATATTACTGTGTCTAACATTAGGGGATGAGAAGCTCCTTCCTGGGCCCTGCCCATAGGTGGCCTTGTGACATATTTTGGCATCCATCACCTATGAAACGTGACTGTCTTTACTTACGTGCATTATGCACAAAGCAAAGATTGTAACATATCACTGGGATCGGCCACCAAGTGTGTGTCTCACCTCTCAGGGTGTTGCTCTCAGAGAATGTTGTAACATATCTCTAGGCCCAGCATCCGGGTTATGTCCCTTGAACTTGTGGCCTGTGCCCATCTTTCTTTTTTTTTTCTTTTTCTTTTTTTTGAGTCATACCACACCACCTAGGTAGTTGGCCAGGGATGCTTTAAAATCGATTCCTATAAGATGGCCACAGGCAGACTGGGTGAAGTGGCTTATGCCAATAATCCCAGCACTTTGGGAGGCTAAGGCAAGTGTATCACCTGAGGTCAGGGGTTCAAAACCAGCCTGGCCAACATGGTGAAACCCGGCCTCTACTAAAAATACAAAATACGAAAACACAAAAAATACAAAATATAAATTTCACTGGTCCCTGCACCCAGATAATGTGTTTGTCCTTTCTGTGTCCTGCCCACATGGGCTATTGTAACATATTGCTGGGTCTAACATATTGTAACATATTGCCAGGTGATGTGAATCTACCTAGACCCTGAGCACAGGGAACATTTTGCCATATTTTGGGGCTCATGACCTATTTGACGTTACTCTCCACTTTTACAAGGCCTTTTTCCTAGGAGACATTGTAACATATCTGGGCCATGCACCTACATGATGTTACTCTTCGCTCCTGCGTGGGCCCTGACCGCAGAAGGGAGAGTGACTAATCCCTAGGCACAGTACACAGGTAATGTAATTTTTCTGCCTTGTCCCTGTCCACAGGGGACGTGGTGAATGCCCTTGGCCCACTAAACAGGATGATATGACCTTTTTTTTTTTTTTTTTTGTCTCTGAGATCTGTCAACAATGGGAATTGTGACAGATCACTTGTCGCAGCACCTACATAACTTTTTCCCCATGCCTGGGCATTGCCCACTGGGGTGATTGTGACATATAACTAGGTGAAGGGCCTAGGTTATATGACTTTTCTCTTCTATATGAGCCTCACCCACATAGGGCATTTTGACATATCTCTGAAGCTCTAATTTAGGAAGACTGCTCATGGGCTCTTTGTTTTTAAGGAAGTACTGGGCCATATTTTTTTGACCTAGCAATAAGGTGATGTTACTCTCTTCTAGTGCTTGGGTTCTGCCCAAGGAGAGATTGTACACCTTGGTGATGTGACTCTCCTCTCCTTCTACAGGGTTCGGGTCGTAAACCCACATGAGCCCAGCTAATAGGGTAATTATGACACTTCATTTTGTTTATCACCGTGGTGATGTGGCTCTCTTTTTCCACTTGAACCCTGTTTAAAGTGGGGATTGTGACATACCACTGGACCCAGCATTTAGTGATATCACTTTTCTCTTTTCCTTTCATCTCTTTTCTTTCCCTTCCTTTCCCTTCCCTTCCCTTCCTTTCCCACCTTTTTAAAAAAAATATAAGATAGACTCTCGCTGTGTCACCCAGGCTGGAGTGCAGTGGCATGATCTAGGCTTACTGCAACCTCCGCCTTTTGGGTTCAAGAGATTCTCCTGCCTCAGCCTCCCGAGTAGCTGAGATTACAGGTGTGTGTCAAAATACCTGGCTAATTTTTGTATTTTTAGTAGAGATGGGGTTTTGACATGTTGGTCAGGCTGGTCTCAAACTCCTGACCTCAAGTGATCTGCCCTCCTCAACCTCCCAAAGTGCTGGGATTACAGGTGTGAGCCACTGCGCCAGGCCTTATCACTCTCCTCTTTCAAATCAGCCCCCTGTATTTTGGGTATTAAGACGTATTCCTGGGTCAAATCAAATGGGTGAAAGGCTCTTGCCTGGTCCCTGCCCACAAGAGGCCTTGTGACATATCTCTGCATCTATTACTTTGAGGTGTGACTCTCTTCTATCTGCATTATGCCCACATAGAAGATTGTGACATACCTCTGAGTTCAGCAACCAGGTGGTGTTTTTCTTGTACACAGGTCTTCCCTGCAGAGAAAATTGTGACATATAGCTGAGCCCATTACCCAAGCAATGTGACTTTGCTTTCTGTGCCTTACATTCAGGAGAAAATTGTAACATAACCCTGACCAGGCAACCAAGTGATATGACTCTCTGTCTGGTCCCTGCCCTGGAAAAATAGTGACATATTTCTGATCCAGCACCAGGTGATGTTACTGTGTTACTCTTTCTACTCACGGTTTGGTTGTGACATATACCTTAGCCATGCTCACAGCTGTGAAGATGACACTAATAACATGAACCAGCCAAAAGAAGAGAGAATGGCACTTGCAACTAAGCGTAGAGAAGTGGGTATATTCCTGAGTCTTCTCCAGATAATAAGGTCATAAAGGATTACCGTTCTCTCACACTTTGTACAAAGTTTTTGGATGGTACAGAGAGTGTCATTACAGGACCAAGCACACAGGTGAGACTGTGATTTTCATATGCACAACCTACCAAATGTTAGCATTGTCACCGTCACACATGGACAGAGTCCACTCTAGAGATCCTGAATTTTGCAGGTGAATGCAGTCTACAGTAAAAATTGTGACTGTCATATGTAATCATACCGCCACAGTTAACATGGTGACTCATTTCTAAATCCAGCTCATAGGCAGGTGAAGACTCTCGTCTCTGGACTTAGCCAGTTGGAGAGATGTTGACTGTAATACATGGGCTCAGGTACACAGGTATGATTATGAGCCCATACTAGGAAGGAAGTCTCAGAGCAAATTGTGACTATCGTGAATATTGTATAAAGACCTCAGGTGGTACAGAGTGTTTTATAACGAAGCTCAGCACACAGCTGACATTGTGACACTTATATGCACGTCCAGCTAACAGTAAAGACTATCATCTTTCCACATGAATACAGCTCACTGTTGAAGTTCTGTTTCTCACACCTGGAGGTAGCCAAAAGATGTGAGGCTGTGACTCCACTAAGAGGACACAGTCTACAGCAAAGATTGAGGCTCTTACGCATATATTCAGTCCACCATTGAGATTGTGACTGATATACTCAGACTCAACATACAAAAGGTGTTGACCCTAATACCTAGAAGTGGGACATGTGCAAGATTGTTAATTTTATTCCTAGATTTTCCTGCAACTGTGATTGTGACATACACCTCCACCCAGCACCTGAGTAATTTGATTCTCCTGCCTGGTGCCCAGTCACAGGTTGAATCATGACACACCGCTGAACCCAACACCTAGGTGGTATGATTGTACATTTTTTTGCCTTGGCACTGTCCACAGGGAGACATTGTGTCATATGGCTGGGCCCCACTCCCTGGTTGTGTGTCTCTCCTGCCTGTGCCCTGCCATTATGGGCCACTGTGAAATATTACTATGTCCAACATCCAGGTGATGTAACTGTCTTTGATGAAACCTGCCTACAGGAAGCATTATGATCTGCCTCTGTACCAATTGATGAGGTAATGTGACTCTATTTTTCTACCAGGTCCCTGCACACATAAATGATTTTTTCCTATTACTGGGCCCAGCATCTAGCTGAAGTGACTCTTGTCTTCTAAACAGGTTCTGCTCACAATGTAGATTGTGACATACTGCTGGGCTGAACAAGGTGATGTGAGCCTTCTGTCCAAACCCTGCTCACAGCAGGCATAGTGACATATCTGTGAACCCATCATCTTTGTGCTGTGACTCTCTTACTTGTGTTTCTTCTATAGGAGAGATCGTGACATATCTCTGGGGCCAGCACGTAGATGATGTGACTCTGCTTCCCTCCCATGACCATGCTCCCATAAAAGAGAGTGACTTATCCCTTGGATCAGCACACAGGCTATGGCAATCTTCTGACTAGTCCCTGTCCACAGGGGTTATTGTGGCATGACTCTGGGACCACCACCTAGATGATATGATTGTACCCTTTTTCCTGGGGTCTGTCCACAGTGGGAATTGTGATGTATCACCTGGTCCAGCACTTACATAATGTGACTCTTCTCATGCTATGGCCCTGTCCACTGGGGTGATTGTGATATGTAGCTGGGTCCAGCTTTTAGGTTATGTAATCTCTCTTTTCTTTCTGAGACCTACTCCCAGTGGGCATTGTGACATATCCCTGGGCTTCTCAACGAGATGTTGTGACTTTTTTTTTTTTTGGCCAGGGCTCTTTTCTCAGAGGCTATTGTGGCATTTCTGGACCCAGAACCGAGGTAATGTGACTCTCATTTACTGCCTTGGCTCTGCCCAAGATGTGACTCATTTTTTGTTTTTTTTTTTTTTGGCCTGGTCTCTGCACACAATTGTGTATTGTGATGTATGGCTGGAATCAGCACCAACATAATATGAATCTTCTTCGTGGACTGTTTTCAGAAGGGTATTATGAAATATCATTTTGTTTATCACTTAAGTGTTGTGACTCTCTTCTTATGAATGGAACCTGCCACAAATGGTAATTGTGACATATCACCTGACCCAGCGCCTAGGTGATGTGATTCTTTTTTGGGGGGAGTCTCACAAATTTGGGGTATTGTGATATATTGGTGGGGCCAACACCTAGGGGATAGAAAGCTCCTTTCTTGACCCTGCCCATGGGGGCTTTGTGACATATGTCTGCATCCATTACATAAACAGGTGACTCCTCTATTCTGCCTGCACCCTGCTTAGAGGGAAGACTGTGACATATTGCTAAGTGCAATGTGTCTTGTGCTGACTTCCTATCTTATTCTGTGACTATGAATGCCTAACCTGGGGATGCAGCCCAGTAGGTCTCAGCCTCATTTCACCCCCACACTTTTCAAGATGCAATCACTCTGGTTTGAATGCCTCTGGCATAGAGATCCAGTATAACATTATGAAAAATTTTTATTTGAATTATAGTGAATAAGAAACGGAAAACCAAGATGGGCTATTCTGAAAAATTTAGCAATGGTTATATTTGTCTTTATAAGTTTTCTGTTAACCTCTATTTGTTACTTCTGAATATATACTTTGTTTTATTCTGTCAAGTTTAAACAGATACACTTGATAATAATGGGGTCCCCACTGTGAAAGAAAAATAAATCTCATGATGTCAAAATTACTAATATAATAGAAAAGTCAAGCTGAACTATGTCAGGCAAATCTGTCTCCTATTTTATTCTTAAATAAGATAGCTACAAACATAAAAAAGCTACATACCTACTTCACAATTTGCCCACAAGAAAATTCCCATGGAATAGATGACAGAGAGAACTCAAAGTCATCCCTCTGAAGCTCACCTGAGACAAATGCATATCTGCTTACTTCCTCTGGCCTATTGTTAATTTAAGAGTGCAAATTCATGCTGGGCTTGGTGGCTCATATCTGTAATCCCAGCACTTTGGGAAGCTGAGGCAGGTGGATCAAAAGATTAGGGGTTTGAGACCAGCCTGGCCAACATGGTGAAACCCTGTCTCTACTAAAAATACAAAAATTAGCAGGGCATGGTGGCAGGCACCTGTGCTCCCAGCTATTCAGAGGCTGAGGCAGGAGAATCATTTGAACCCAGGTGATGGAGGTTGCAGTGAACTGAGATCGCACCATTGCACTCCAGCCTGGGTGACAGGGCAAGACTCCATCTCAAAAAAAAAAAAAGAGCAAATTTACTGAGCCAGGCTGAATCATGTATTCAGTGGAAGACTTATCAAGGGCTCAAATAATATTTTTCTTTCTTCTCTTACCTACTTATGACGTGGAAGCCCCAACCTCAAGTTTCCCCACCTTACCTGACCAAACCAATGTGCACCTTAAACATATTTACTGATGTCTCATGACTTTCTGAAAATGTATAAAAGAAAACTATACCCCAACCACCTTGGGCACGTGTCATTAGGACCTCCTGAGGCTGTGTCACAGGCTCCTACTTAACCTTGGCAAAATAAACTTTCCAAATTGATTGACATTTGTCTCAGACACCTTTTGGTTTACACAGCCAAGGCCCTGCTAACTGGTCACTAATGCACCCCAGACTGATCCACTACCACTGCATGGACTCTGGTTTCTTGATAACAATTGTTTCATTTGAATGGCCAATGGGCAGGTGTGTACCTGAGACTGTAGCACTGAGCTCCTGAGGGATGCGGAATGTTCCAAGCACCAACTTTCAGCCAGTCTATCTTGTGACCATTGAAAGTTAGTGTAGTGTGAAGGTGGGAATATACAGCTCCTGAATGTTCATAATGGCTGTTCATTCTAGGGTGGTTCAAGGGGGCCCTGCAGTGGTTTTGAGTTCTTCTGTGGCTTCTCTCTCAGTGGCTGATGTAGTTGTTTTGTTGGTCTTGTGATACAAGGTGTGTGTGTGTAAGGGGAGCGGAGGGCAGGATGGGGAAAGGAGGTGACAGCCAGGTTCCTAAAGGACACCTCCTGGCATTATTCTTGTGGCTTGCCAAGTTTCATATTTGAATTTTTTCTTGTTAATAGTTCATGTGTCCTGAGCAAGGAGGAGGAAAAAAAAAAATAGCTCAAAGTAGTCTCAGCTCTGTGAGGTCTGCACAATTTATCAGGCTCAGAGAGATGAGGGTGTGGAACTTTATCCAGGGACAATTGTTTTTTGTTTTTTGTTTGTTTGTGATGAAGTCTCATTCTGTCATCCAGGCTGTAGTGCAGTGGGATGATCTTGGCTCATTGCAACTTCTGCCTCCTGAGTTCAAGTGATTCTCCTGCATCAGGCTCCCAAGTAGCTGGGATTACAGGCACTTGCCATCACACCCAGATAATTTTTGTATTTATAGTACAGATGGGGTTTCACCATGTTGGCCAGGCTGGACTCAAACTGCTGACCTCAGGGGATCTGCCCACTTTGACCTCCCAAATTTCTAAGATAAGGGGCAATTGTTTATAGACATTTCATTTCTGACTAGCAGTCTCACTCATTATTTCTTTTTTCTGGAATTTGTAAAACAAAAGAATATGTATATAGCCAATGAATAGCTTATGTTTTTAAATATGAATTCTTGGTAAAAAACTTAGAAACCGCCTTCTCACTTTTTTAAATGACTCACTTTCAATGGCTGCTAATTGAAAGATATATTCAGGGCAACTAAAATCTGTCCTCCTGGTGCCCATCCTCAACATCCGACCTTGATTAAATGTATTTCAGATTATATTTTAACCTTTTTCATTTTTTTTCTTTTTTCTTTTATTTTGTTTGTTTGTCTGTTTGAGATGGAGTCTTGCTCTGTCGCCCAGGCTAGAGTGAGGTGGCGTGATCTCGGTTCACTGCAAGCTCTGCCTCCCGGGTTCACGCCATTCTCCTGCCTCAGCCTCCCCAGTAGCTGGGACTACAGGTGCCCGCCACCACACCTGGCTGATTTTTTTTGTATTTTTAGTAGAGACGGAGTTTCACCATGTTAGCCAGGATGGTCTCGATCTTCTGACCTTGGGATCCACCCGCCTCGGCCTCCCAAAGTGCTGGGATTACAGACACGAGCCACTGCACCCGGCCCCTTTTTCGTTATTTTACATTGACTGAGAGCTGGCCTGGAACATTCTCCTGGGTATAAATACTCCAAATATAAGCTACCTGCTCAGTAGAGGAAACTAATCAACAGCAGGGCCCAGCATAGTTCAAAGACACATATAGTGAGAAGCTCATTGGGGCCTGGCTCCTAATTGCAAGGACAGTTGCACAGGTGTCTCTGAATGCTTAGAGAGCCTGGCCTTTCCTCACCCAATGCCCCTCACCAGCATTTTCAAGCACATCTTGGCCTTTTGTCATTCTGTTCTCTGGGGTGAAAACTCATCTTCAGGGCTGTCTACAACAAAAAAGAAACGTCATGTTACTGAAACCTCAGGAACAGAGATTACAGATTGGGTTAAGAGTGTGCCCTTTCTTAAGGATGGTATGCATAGAAAAGCAGCAAACAATTTCCAAATGATACAAGAAAAAATGCCTCTAATGGGTACTTATTCTATAGTTCAACTCGACTTGTTCTGTAAGTGGTAGGGAAAATGGGATAAAATACCATACATTCATGCATTTTTGCTACTCATTCAGAATGAAACTGTGCAGCAAGTATGTGCACGTTTCATGAGAGACACAGAAGAAAAAGAGTTACACATACAAAATGATCCTTTACTGTAAGCCCTTCCGCCACTTGGTTCATTGGGCATGTTTGGGTGAAGCAGAACCTCTTTCTGTCAGCTCTGACAGTTCAGATGTGTTGGTCCTTTCTCCTCCTAGTCCACCCGAAAGTTCTATTGAGAACCCTTTGTCCCTCCTCCTTACCTATCTAGTCCCACTCTACACCCACCACTCCCTGAAGAAGAGCCCAGAGAGTACTACTCGTAGTGGAGCTGCCTATCAACCTCCAAAAGGAAATCTTTGTCCATTTAGGCCAGGCACGGTGGCTCACACCTGTAATCCCATCACTTTGGGAGTCCGAGGCAGGTGGATCACTTGAGGTCAGGAGTTCGAGACCAGCCTGACCAACAAGCCTGACCAACCCGTCTCTACTAAAAATACAAAAATTAGCCAGGTGTGGTGGTGTGCACCTCTAATCCCAGCTACTTGGGAGGCTGAAGCAGGAGAATTGCTTGAAACCGGGAGGTGGAGGCTGCAGCAAGCCAAGATGGTATCATCGCATTCCAGCCTGGGTAACAGAGTGAGACTCCATCCCCACCCCGCTTAAAAAAAAAAAAAAAAAAAAAAGGAAAGAAATCTTTGTCCACTTAGACGGGTTGCAAATGGGGAAGAAGGCACAGTGAGAGGACATGTCCCCTTCTCTATGTCTGGTTTGGCTCTATAATAAGACAAATTTGATCATTTCTCAGAAGATCCAGGAAAATTCATAGATGAGTTCAAGAAGTTAACTCTGATACATAATTTAACTGGGCAGGATCTGTATGTTTTGTTGTCTGTGTTGTGTGGTGGAAGAGAAACAATGCATTTGGGGTACAGCTAGGACCCATGGAGATGAGGTATAGCTCACAATTCAAACTATAATATATATCAGAAAGGAGGTATAGCAGTTCCAGATCAAGATCTAGAGTGGAACTATCAAAGGGGCAATGAGGACTTGGGAGAAGAGATCATATGGTCACTTGTTTGTTACAGGAGATGAAAAACTGAATGAAAAAGTAAGTTTCTCAGTGCAAAGATGAGAATCCAGCTTTGTTTCAATAGCGTTTAATTGAGGCAATCAGGAAATATACTAACACTAATCCTGCCTCAAGGAAAGATAAACCCTTCTGGGAGTACATTTTATAACCCAGTCTGCCCTTGATATACATAGAAACTTGTAAAAGCAGCTATTGGTCGCAAAACTTCTACGAAACAGTTTTGGATATGACATTTTTAATTTTTAATAACAGGGACAAAGAAGAGGAAGGAGAAAGAGCAAAAAGAACCTCCCACAAGGTGCTGCTCTTGGTTGCAACCTTAAGCTAACCTCCCACATAGGGTTGCCTCCTGGGATTGACCTCAACAAGGGAAGCTGAAAGGTGGGAAGCCCAAAGCTGGGAACCCGAATCACAGTGCCTTGGGAATAAATCAGGGTGCACACTGTAAGAAAACTGGCCATTGGAAGAGGGTTTGTCCAGTTTTCTGAAGAGAGCCATTGGCAGCCGAAATAATGATGGGTGAAACAGCCAGGCAAGTGCTCAAGAGTGATGGGGCCTGAGACCTTTCACCACAGCTTCCATAAGACAACTAGCCATATAACAGAAGAAGCCTTGGTAACCTTTGCCATGGCAGGTAAGAATATTAACTTTTGCTGGGCATGGTGGCTCACGCCTGTAATCATGGCACTTTGGGAGGCTGAGGTGGGTAAATCACTTGAGGTCAGGAGTTTGAGACCAGCCTGGCCAACATGGTGAAACCTCGTCTCTACTAAAAATACAAAAAAAAGAAAAATCTGGAAATTGCTTGAACGCAGGAGGTGGAGGTTGCAGTGAAATGAGATCATGCCAGTGCACTCCAGCCTGGGCAACAGAGCGAGACTCCGTCTCAAAAAAAAAAAAAAAAAGGAATATTAATTTTCTTCCGATTGGTTACTCTGTTTTGACCCATTATAATGGGTCTCTGTCGTCCCAAAACTGTATGTCACGGGGGTAGATTGACAAGCCCCTAGATGCCATTTTATCTAATCTCTAAGCTGTTTTTCAGAGACTTTGGTTTTCCTACAAAATTTTCTTATCATGCCTGGATGACTCAGGGCAGTCACAGCAACCTCTCCTTTGGTAGATGAAGCCAACAAACTGACTTTAGAACAACACCTGGAAGTTAAAACCCACACCAAGTACAAGAAGTCCTAGAAGCTAAAGGACACCAGTGGGTGACAGAGGGACGCTTATTGAAATCTCAGGCATTTTGCTAGACACTCCTGATAAACTGTTAACACGAGGTGCTAATCAGTGAAAAATAGTTAAACATTTGCATGACTCTACTCACTTGGGAAGAGATTCCCTGTTTCAATTAATGTCTTGGCTTTTTATAGAAAAAGGGTTACTTAAAACAGTAAACCACATAACTCAAGCTTGTGAACTATGTGCCTGGAATAACCCAAATGACCAATGTTTACCTCCTCTTTTAGTAAGGCTTGTTCAGCATAGAGGAATGTACCGCGGTGAAGACTGGCAAATTGACTATACTCAGATGCCCCTATGGCAAAAATTTAAGTATTTATTAGTATTCATTGACACCTTCACCGTTTGGATCAAGGTTTTTCCTACCCGGTCTGAAAAGGCAATGGAGGTTCCTAAACTCCCACTAAAAGAATTCATTCTGCCGGGCACGGTGGCTCATGCCTGTAATTCCTGCACATTTTAAGGCTGAGACAGGTGGATCACCTGAGGTCAGGAATTTGAGACCAGCCTGGCCAACATGATAAAACCCCCATCTCTACTAAAAATATTAAAAAATTAGCTAGCCATGGTGATGGGCACCTCTAATCCCAGCTACCTGGGAGGCTGAGAAAGGAGAATTGTTTGAACCTGGGAGGTGGAGGTTGCAGTGAGCTAAGATTGGGTCACTGCACTCTACCCTGGGCAACAAAAGTGAAACTCCCTCTAAAAAATGAAATAAAATAAAATAAAATAAATAAAGAATTCCAGTTTGGGGCTATCTAAGAGCTTAGAGAGATAATGGCCTATCTTTCTCTTCTTTTTTTTTTCTTAGACAGAGTCTCACTCTGTCACCCAGGCTGGAGAACAGTGGTGTGATCTCGGCTCACTGCAACCTCTGCATCCCAGGTTCAAGCAATTCTTCTGCCTCAGCCTCCCAAGTAGCTGGGATCACAGGCACGTGCCACCATGCCTGGCTAATATTTGTATTTTTAGTAGAGATGGGGTTTCACCATGTTGGTCAGGCTTTTCTTGAACTCCTGACTTCATGATCCGCCTACCTCAGCCTCCCAAAGTGCTGGGATTACAGGCATGAACCACCGTGCCCAGCCCAATAATGGCCTATCTTTCACAGTGACAATTACACAAAATATATCTTCAGCCCTAGAAATTTAGTATCGCCTTCACTTAGCATGGAGGACACAGTGTTCAGAGAAAGTAAAAAGAGCTAATCAAATTCAAAACAGGACTCTTGCTAAGCCATGCCGAGAAACATCGAAGACCTGGCTGTCTTTGTTATCTGCAGCCTTATTACAAGTTCCAGTGGGCCTCTAAGGGAAATCTGCAGCTCAACTCTTTTGAAATATTGTATGGAAGGCCTTTGTTAGCTACATACCTTCTAATAAACACAGATAATTTCAAGCTACAGAATCATGTGACAAGTGCAAAATGCATTCTTTGAATATAGAAATCAAAGATTCCCTTCCTCAACTAAAGAAGATAATCCTGTTACAACCCAGCTGGGAAATTTGGTCCCATTAAAAACTTGGAAAGAAGTATCCCCAGCAGATCAACTTTCCCCAAAGTGGAAGGGACCCTATCAAGTTCTCTTTAGTAACCCAACAGCAGTTTTAAATTCTGGGAATAAACGGCTGGGTCCACTTATTTCGAATTAAACCTGTCTCTTACGAAGTCCTACAGGCCAGCAGGACTCAAGAGACTGATCTGTTTATTCCCATGAGCCAGTAACCTCCAACTCCGGTTCAGAAGATGAGACAGGGATGGGTAACATAAAGATATGGATTGACATTCTACTCTTGGGTATTAGTTGGAATAATGCAGAGAGTAACTTATTTACTGAGTGGACACAGACTTCATCCTCTCTACATAATCAAACAAACTGTTGGTTATGTAGACATTTTAACAGAGACCGAAAAGGGATCTTGTGCTTTGCTCACAACCGAATGTTATGTGTATGCTCCAGACTATTCACATAATATTACCCAGACTATACAAGTTTTAGACACTCTTACCATTTATGCATTATCATTCAATCCTATATCAGCTTGGTTCCAACAACCGTCCACTTCTTGAAAAGCCTTCCTGTTTAGTTTACTTGGAATAATTTTACGAGTTTTGCTTTGCTGCTGTGAAACATATTGTGGTCGTACTCTTTGTGTAGTCCCAACTACTCTGGAGGCTGAGGCAGGAGAATCGCTTGATCCGGGGAGGCAAAGGTTGCAGAGAGCTGAGATGGCATATTACATATAAGTTTTTAATTTCTCTTCAAAAATCAATATGTCAGTATGTTCAATTCTTTGCCTGCTACTTTTAAAATTCACTAAATGAATTTTTTTAAAAGCTCACTAAATGCTTTCTTAAATTGGACACTTATTAGTCTTCCAGATTTCACCCTTTTTTGAAACTCGAAGTTATGAACGACCTTCACCATACCAACACTGTCTGACTTTCTCTACCCTGAATGCAAGAGACCCCAATAGTTAGGCAGGAATGTCATCGCCCCTATTCGGCCTGAAAAAGTTACAGAAGACTAATCTTTGTCTCTCTGCAACTCTTAGGATTTAGGGTCCTCTTGTAAAAGAAGGGGGAAAATATGTCAGAAGCGTTTGAACCAGAGTGACTTCATTTTGAGAGAGGGCCAGGAAAATGATGCTGTGACTTGCTGGGCTGCATTCTCAGCAAGTTAGGCATGCCTAGCCTCTAGATGTTTATGGTTAAGGGAATGAATTAATAATGTTTACTAAGCAGAACCAGACTTAGGAGTGTCCAGATATCCCAACATCTGGAGAATAAAGGCATCCCTAATTTTGCTTTAAATATAACATTGAGTTGGCCGGACATGGTGGGTCACACCTGTAATCCCAGCACTTTGGGAGCCAAGGCAGGTGGATCTCCTGAGGTCAGATGTTCGAAACCAGCGTAGCTAACGTGGCGAAACCTAGTCTCTACTAAAAATACAAAAATTAGCCGGATGTGGTGGTGTGCACCTGTAGTCCCAACTACTCTGGAGGCTGAGGCAGGAGAATCACCTGATCCCGGGAGGCAAAGGTTGCAGTGAGCTGAGATCGTGTATTACATATAAATTTTTAATTTCTCTTCAAAAATCAATATGTCAGTATGTTCAATTCTTTGCCTTCTACTTTTAAAATTAACTTCCTCGTAAAGGAAGTTTTTTTTTCCATCACCTGCTCCACTGTGCCTCATTCCAATTACCTGCTCCACACTAACTCATTCTGATTACCTGCTCTACCCCGACCTGCTCCACCCTGACTCCCGCCAAACCACTCACCGCATCACTCTATTTAAATTAGCCAGTCTGAATTGGTTTACTGTGCGGCCTAATCCTAGCCAACAGGGGAAGGACACAGCAGCAAGGGCCACGTGCTTCAGGGATAAGAACCCCTTCCCCGCTCTTAAGTGTGCGCTCATTGTTGCTCCATCTATAACGGCACACAGGTCTATAAAATTAAATTGCCTTGCTAAGTAGAAAAAAAACAAATTTTATATTCAAGTGCTATTTATTTTGTGGCACTAAAAGTTTACTTACCACATTGCACCTTTGCACTCCAGCCTGGGCAACAAGAGAGAAACTCCGTCTCAAAAAAAAAAAAAAAAGTTCACATTTTGGATACATTGAAAAAGACAGCAAAGAAGAGATAGAGTTTTCCAGTGCTCTGGGATGGGCCTGCTTCAGCTCCGGGAGGAAGACGTGCCTGAAAAGGCTGCAGCTGAGGCTGTGAATCTTCCTCATCCAGCCCAACCTCTGATCACATCTGCTGTCACTCAGGGCCTGAGAAGGCGGGGTCTTAAACGTTATCCAATCAGGGACGCTGTCCTGGGAACTGTCCAATCAGGCACACAGCTGGAACGAACAGGGCGGCTTCCGGGATTTGGCCGGGGCCTTTGCCTCTCACTGCAGCCGGAGGTCCAGGTCTAGTGCTCACTGCTCTGTGTCTTCTGCTTCTAGAGGCCCAGCCTCTGTGGCCTTGTGACCTGCAGTTATTGGAGATCCACAACTAGGAAGTCAGGACCCCCTGGAAGCCTAGAAATGGTGAGAGGGCCAGTCCGACATCCCGAGAGAGGGAGCGGGGCTGGTTGGAACCGGCGGGAAGCGGCTGTGGCGGGACTCACGCCTCCCTGCAGTCAGCTCCACTATGTTCGCCCCGAGTTCTCCTTGTCCAGCTCGGCCTCAGTCCCCTTCAGCCATGAGATGGCGGCTGCGCTGGCAGCTGGGCCTCCGGGCGTCCTGTCTCTTCCCTGTGTAGTGATTGTGCCCTGGCCTGGAGCCCTCTCTGGGCAGCTCTGCACCAGCAGCCCGGCATCTCTCCCAGATGGTGCAGAGGCCATGGGAGGAACCTCAGGGCAGAATCCTGACTGGGGGTGCGGGTTCATATGGGAAGCGTTTTTGTCCATAGGCTTCCCAGGCTTTCTTTTTTCCTGTTAAAAATTTATGGTGTCACCGCGAAAATTTTAAATAATTCAGAGCACCTGGCTGGGGTTTGTAATTTGTAATCCATGGAAGGGGCTTGAAGGAAAGACTTATAAGGTTCGTGATAAAAAGCAAATTGAGTAATTGGCTAGGTACTGTGATGTACTTTTTGTTGTTGTTTTGTTTTGTTTTTCTTTTTTTTTGGAGACAGTCTCCGTTGCCTACGCTGGAGTCCAGTGGTGTGATCTCGGCTCACTGCAACCTCTGCCTCCGTAGTAGCTGGGACTACAGGTGCCCGCCACCACACTTGGCCATTTTTAAAAAAAAAAAAAACTTTTAGTAAAGACAGAGGGAGGGGTTTACCATGATGGCCAGGCTGGTCCTGAACTCCTGACCTCAGGTGATCCACCCACCTCGGCCTTTCAAAGTGTTGGGATTACAGGCGTGAGCCCCGCGCCTGCCCTAGTTTCTTAATTTTTAAAATCAAGGTGGAAATATCCTGGTTATGTAATCAGAGCTTAATTGGCAGTTTATAGTTGGTTAAACCCGAAGCTTGTTTCCACCAATGTAGTAATTTACCAAAAAATGCTCTTGATTTAGACTTTTTTTAGAAGTAGAAATCCGGGGACTAGAGCCACCTCAATCTAATTTCCTGCCACTTAATGATTTTCACACTCCACAGAGGACTGATTTTTCCCTGAAATTTTCACTAGTGTCCCAAGAAGGGCCTCAGGTCTACCCCTTATCCCCTTTTCCTCCAGTCTAACTCTGGCTTGCAGAAAAATACTAAATTTCCATTTTGGTCTGACATTCCCAAATGCCAATTTTCCCACCCTAATGCACTTTATCAACTATTTATCCTTTAGTATACATTTTGATACCTATTTTAAGTAATTCTTTTTATTTTTAATTTTTGAGATGGAGCCTTGCTCTGTTACCCAGGCTGGAGTACAGTGGCACAACCTCGGCTTACTACAGGCTTTGTCTCCCAGGCTCAAATGATTCTCTTGTCTCCTCCCAAGTAGCTGGAATTACAGTTGCCCAGCACCACGCCTGGCTAATTTTTGTATTTTTAGTAGAGATGGGGTTTCACTATGTTGGCCAGGCTGGTCTTGAACTCCTGGCTTTAAGAAATCTGCCTGCCTCAGCCTCCCAAAGAGCTGGAATTACAGACATGAGCCACCACACCTGGCCTATTAATCATTTTTTGACAAAGCATTTGATGGCACATTTAAAAAGATTTTTTAAAAAAATATTTCCTATGAGAAGAAAGCAAAGAATAATCTGACACTGTATGGTAAAATATTTCTCTGCATTTTTTTCTTCTATTTTCACTAGACACAGATATCAGAATGTTTTTGGGTCAGGTTTTCCTTTTGAAACTTTATAGGGTGATGTGTCTTCAGTCACCCTTCAGTATTTTATTTTTATTTTTTATTTTTTGTGAGACAGAGTCTTGCTCTATCACCCACAGGCTGGAGTGCAGTGGCCTGTGATCTCGGCTCATTGCAAGCTCCACCTCCAGGTTCAGGCCATTCTCCTGCCTCAGCCTGCCAAGTAGCTGGGACTACAGGTGCCTGCCACCACGTGTTGGGGTCCGTGTATTTCCTAAACAAAGGAATGAACACACAAGACAACACAAGACAAGACAAACATGGCGGCCGCCTCGAATGGCGCGCTCCGCTTTATTTTATACAGTCGTTTGTGGAATGTTGCCAAGTCACAAGACACATCGTTGTTTTTCTGACCTTTCCCTGACTTTCTGGATTTTCAAGATGTTTACATATAAACAGGCCCCCAACGCCCTGCTTCGTTTGCAAGAGCAGGACTTATTGGGAACGCCCTGCTTCGTTTGCAAGAGCAGGACTTGTCGGGAACGCCCTGCTTCGTTTGCGAGAGCAGGACTTATGGGGAACACCCTGTTTGTGAGCACGTAGTCCTTTACATTTCCCCTTTCCTTATTTACAAGTTTGAATTTCTTTTAAAACCATCATTACATGTTGGGCTCACTGGGATTCGGTGTTTGCCCTTTGGCACCGTCTCCAGCAGACTGTGAAAAATGACAAAGGCAAGAACAACAATCAATACATTACTAGAAACAGAGGTCAGCAAAGTTTTTACAGGACTCATAGGGTTCAAAGACGTCAAACTTTGTGCAATACCAGTCATCAAATCTGCACCAGTCAGCAACGGTAACTGATTGCAAAATGTTTCAGAAATGTTCTGTGTTAATTATTGTATTTCTAGGGAAAGATTATTATGACCAATTAAAAGTCTCTTTATCTCAGTCCAATTATGTACAGTGCTGTCAAAAGGAACAGGAGTAATACAAAATTGGGTAGTGTTCCAATCACATTTCAACAAAGCTCGGGTATTCAACACTGTTAGCTGATTTCCCAACCAAGAAACCACTTGTTTTAGATTATCTACTCGTTCAGTGAAATGAGCATCTATGTCTCGTTGCTGCTGCCACAACAAATGTGATTGTTCATGCCATTGTTGCACAAATTCTGCATTTTGTATATTCTGGTGTAGAGCTAATCCAGCAACAGCGGCAGTGGAAGCAATTGCTACAAGTCCTATCACCGCGGTCACGACGATTTCAACCATTCTCTGACTGCGGTGGACAAGATCTTGCATAACCTTATAAATTTGAGTAACCCCAGCAGATTCACTCCGACCGGGTTTTCCACATTGATAGCATATACCTTGTTTAGAATTGCCTTTTAAAGCCTTAGAAAGTGCCCCAGCAAACAATTGAGCATTGTAAATAGCTCCTCCAACACCTGCACAAGCCCGAATGTATTCATCTAAATCAGCCCCACTAGCTTTTAGAGGACGCAGCAATTTTTGGCACTCAGGATTAGCACTCTCAAAAGTCAGAGTATTCAAAAGAATTTTAGCAGTAGGGCCTGAATCTACAGTCTTTAATACAGTATTTTGAAGATGGGCTATAAAATCTGGATATGGCTCTGTGGCTCTTTGTAGGATCTTTACAAAAGATAAAGAAGTTTTATCCGCTATTTTAATCTTAGTCCACGCTTTTAAAAACAAGGCTTTAATCTGAGTGACAGTAATATCATCTAGGCCTGCCTGAGCATTAAGAGTGGCGTATTGTCCTGAACCCGTAAGCTGTTCTTCAGTAGGTCTTGGGGGATTTCATGTAGCATTTTTTCTAGCTTGTACTCTTGCTTTCTCTCACCACCAACTTTTTAATTGAAGCCATTGCGAACGATTAAGGACAGTCTGTCCCAACGTTTTCCAGTCAATAGGAATCATCATATGTTTTGAAGGAATCGAGAAGGCCAAGGACAAACGGTGATTGAGGTCCATAATTAGAAATTGCAGCTTTCATTTCTTTCAAAAATTTAAATTGTAGGGCTGTAAAAGTCACATTCTGGCCACCGTTTGGGAACTGAGCATTGGGGCCGAAAGCAGCCCATGTTATTGGGAATAAATCTAATTCCTCGAAATCACCCTTTTCCTTCTATTTCTTTTTTTCTCCTACAGGAGGAAGAGGCACAGAGAAAACCTGACCTGACATAGACAAAGAGGTTGGAGGTGGAGGCAAAGGGAAATCCTTTTAGCATACGGGAAGGTAACAGGGAAGGCTCATGGCGGAGAGATAGGAGAAACAGGAGCAGCGGTATTTTGCACTTTTAACAACTGTTGTAACATCTCTAAAATGTGCTGCAAATCAGAATTTCCTTCAGATGAAGGAGGCATTAGCTCTTTTTCCAATTCCTTGTCTTCAATAACCGGGGCATAAACATGTTTCTCTCTAAGATCATTCCTCGCTAAACCTTCAGATGGCTCACCTCCTGTGGCAGTATCGCCATGCTCCGAGTCAGTTTCAAGTAACTCTAATGCCTGAGTAATGGAATTACACAAAGTCCACAAAGTCAGAGGCATCGTTTGCCCCCGCTGATGAGCTCGACGCAGGACTTTAACCACTTGTAACCATTCCTTTCGATTTAATTGCACTTTGGTTTGATATTGAAACCAATAACAACGTTGTTCAACATGGGCAAACAATCACTTCAAAGTCTTATGTTCCTTAACTAACTTCTACTCCTATAGACATCAACAGTCCCTGGAGTAACTGCAAATATTCAGAGGCCAGAGAGGTGGAATTCCCCATAATTTTCCCGTGGGTCCCCCTTTCTTTATTTACCTGCCTGGGGTGTTCCCCCTCCGGTTCCTTGCTCTCGTGGAGCCACGGACCCTGCTCGCTGCGCCAGATGTTGGGGTCCGCGTGTTTCCTAAAAAAAGGAATGAACACACAAGACAACACAAGACAAGACAAACATAGCGGCCGCCTCGAATGGCGCGCTCCGCTTTATTTTATACAGTCGTTTGTGGAATGTTGCCAAGTCACAAGACACATCGTTGTTTTTCTGACCTTTCCCTGACTTTCTGGATTTTCAAGATGTTTACATATAAACGTCCCCAATGCCCTGCTTCGTTTGCAAGAGCAGGACTTATTGGGAACGCCCTGCTTCGTTTGCAAGAGCAGGACTTGTCGGGAACGCCCTGCTTCGTTTGCGAGAGCAGGACTTATGGGGAACACCCTGTTTGTGAGCACGTAGTCCTCTACAACCACGCCTGACTATTTTTTTTTTTTTTGTATTAGAGACGGGGTTTCACTGTGTTAGCCATGATGGTCTTGATCTCCTGACCTTGTGATCTGCCCGCCTTGGCCTCCCAAAGTGCTGGAATTACAGGCTTGAGCCACCGCGTCCGGCCCACCCTTCAGTTTTTCTTGGACCTGGGTTTCAGTACTGTATGGGGATAAACATGGCTATGTCTGCTAGAGTGTCTTGTGAATATCAGCTACTGGGTCGTTTTCCCTCATTCATAGGACAACCTGAGGTATTTAGTGTAGCTTCTCAAGTGTGCAGGTGGATGCCCTGAGGCTAAGAGGCATTTCCTGCTGCCTTTTTTTTTTTTTTTTTTAAGTTAACCCCTTGAGACATTAATATTGTCTTCACCCAACTTTCGTTTCTTGGAGACACATTGCTGGTCAGCCAATCAGATACTAGTATTGAGGAGAAAAATAATTTCTGCATTCTGAATTCCTTTAGGGGACAGAAAAATAGTGCAAGAAAAATAGTAAAAAATCTCCAGGAAAAAAAAAAAAAACTACCAAACCCCAAAAATCTGACTCCATTGAGATGGTGTAAGAACTTGCAGAGTAAAATGTGCCCAAGGCACTCACTGGGGCATAGTTCAGAGTCTCCTGAGAGGGGTTATTGAGTACTTAAGTGAGCAGGATGGGGTGGGACACTCAAGTAATTGAATGGCCTGACTTGACACTTGAGTAAGACATATCTGTATCTTGAAAAGATTTGTTCACTTATTTTGACCTGAGGTTTATTATTATTATTTTTTTAAAGACAGACTTTCCCTCTCTCACCCAGGCTGGGGTGAAGTGGTGCCATCTTAGCTCACTGCAACCTCCAAATCCCAATTTCAAGTGATTCTCTTGCTTGAGCCTCCCAAGTAGCTAGGACTACAAGTGTGCACCACCACTCCCAGCTAGTTTTTGTATTTTTAGTAGAGACGGAGTTTCACCATGTTAGCCAGGATAGTCTCAAGCTTCTGACCTCAAGTGACACATGCCTGGGCCTTCCAAAGTGCTGAGATTACAGGCCTGAGCCAATGTGCTCAGCTGACCTCAGTTTTTTAACTATATATTGCATTTTATTAGTAGAGCTTGAAAGGTAACAAAATATAAGGGCATAAAAGAGGTGAGTTTCAAAAACATTAATATCTAATAATATATTTTATTTGTTGAAAATTTTCACTTTTTTTTCCTCGGAGTGGGTTTGGAAATATTCTCAGGTGTGTTTTTTTATGGCTGAGTGATTTCAAACAGAATTCCATCTATCTTTTAGAATGGTAGCTACCAAGAAAAAAAATAAAGAAAAATCCCTCTTCAATTTCAGCTGTAGACAGTGAATACATTTCCACAAAAAAATATGGTAGATAATTGGTGAGTTACATAGATTCCTGAAAACTTCAGTTCCTTTTTGCAGCCGTGTAAATTTTTGACAGTGAATATCTTTGTTCTATATCCTGTTTTATTGTGTGTTTGTGTTTAAGATAGAGTCTCACAGCAACGCCCAGGCTGGAGTACAATGGTGCAGTCTTAGCTCACTGCAACCTCCACTTCCCAAGTTCAAGAGATTCTCCTGCCTCAGCCTCCTGAGTAACTGAGACTACAGGCACGTGCCATCACACTCAGCTAATTTTTGTATTTTTAGTATGGATGGGGTTTCACCATGTTGGCCAGGCTGGGCTCAAACTCCTGACCTCAAGTGATCCGCCTACCTCAGCCTCCCTAAGTGCTGAGATTGTAGGTGTGAGCCACCTGGCCTGGCCTGGCCCTATATCCTGTTACTTTGATTTTTGAGATTAAGGCTAAATTTTATGTGATGAAATTTGGTGCCTCCCAGAAGTGTTCCCATGTGACTAATTTTTTTGTTTGTTTGTTTGAGACACAGTTTTGCTCTTGTTGCCCAGGGTGGAGTGCAATGGTGCAATCTTAGCTCACTGCAACCTACACCTCCTAGGTTCAAGCGATTCTCCTGCCTCAGTCTTCTGAGTAGTTGAAATTACAGTAGCCTGGCTAATTTTTGTATTTTTAGTAGGGATGGGGTTTGACCACGTTGGCCAGACTGGTCTCAAACTCCTGACCTCAGGTGATCCACCCACCTCGGCCTCCCAAAGTCCTGAAATTACAGGCATAAGCCATTGTGCCTTGATTACTATGTGATTTTTAATATAAACAATAAAATTATACATTTATTGTCTGAAAAAAATAAATACTTTTGCTTTTCTTACTGAGGCAAAATATAAGTACCTTAAAATGTTCTTCCCTTACTTGAACACTGTGAGTAATTTTGCTGAATTTTTCTAACAGTTTTAATTTCAAAAACCAAGAAATTCTGACTGTAGTAACTCTGAAATGGAAATTAAAGCTTAAGGTGCAGGAGTGTGTCCCTCTTAGTTCTGGTTGCCATGAGAGTACACACGAACAAGGAAAGTAGGGGGGGGTTTACTACCTCTAATGCAGCTTGTCCTTCTTACTGTGTCCTGCCTTGGTTGGATGGCACAATCTAAGCTAAACCTGGTTAGCTAACTTGAAAAGTACAGGAATGCGGTTATACTGGTGGGAAGGCAGGAAGATCAGTTTCATGGGAAGTAGCTGTTGCCATAGGAGAGGTAATTCACAGAGTGGGTAGCAGATGTGGAATGTGGGCTCCATAGATAAGAACTGGCTAGAAGGTTGTTTACCAGGGCAGGGGAAACACGGAGAGTAAGGAAGTCTGGCCTTGAAAGCAAGGGAAAAAAGGCAAAGAAACTTAAGCAAGCTAAACTTTTGAAGAAGAATTTCTTACTGTATTCAACATCTATGCATTACACGATTAAGAAAATGCTAGTTTAAACAGGATGGTATTTATTACCCAGAAAGTTCTGAAAAAACTATCAGGAGATACCTGCTTATTAGGGTACTAAAGAAAAACTACTGAAAATCATTATTAAAAATTGTAGAACATGGAAGATAGCTGTATCTTGAACTTTCCACAAAAATGATGTTTTCTTACGGTTAAATTCAGACTGTAACTGACTTTAGTGGGGGCAATATCTCAGTAGTGATGCTGTGTCCTTCTGGGTGCATCAGCACACTATAAAAACTTGTCCTAGTGCAGTTGATGTTAATAACTCAATAAGCTCTCACAGATTTTTCCTCTATAGATTTTTGTCTTCATCAGTAGGTATCTTTATGCAGCTGATGTGCATAAACCATCACATTTGATTGGCAGTGACCCTTTTTTGTAAGTTTTTTTTTGCATTTATCTTTCTTTGGTAAAGGAAAGCTCTCATCATTGTTTATAGGCTAGAAAAACAAAACAAAACAAAAAACCAAAAACAAACACAGGCTCTTCCACTTACTGGATGTTTGACAAAATAGTCTTTTGGGGCCAAAACATTGGCATTACTGGTGAGCTTCGTAGAGATTCAGTAACCCAGACTTTATTTCAGATCTCCTGAAAAGATAATCTGCATTAACAAGATGTCCAGTTTATTGTACACATTAAAATTTGAGGGGTACCTTCTAACTCAACATATCTGTTTTGTCTGAAAAGTAAAAACAACTATGTCTTTTTCATCTGAAAAATATACACAGCTCATTCTGTATTATGTAAATATAGCACTCAAAAATGTACGTGTTTGTGTTTATGCCCTCAATTTTACACTTTATCATTCAGACAAGTATCACATATACACTGATATTATGGATATGCCACTCTCTTCTCTCAGAGAATACATTAGAAAACATTTGTGTGTTGACAATTATTTTATGGAATAATTTCAGTCACTCTTATAAGTCAGAACAAGTTCTATTCACTTTCTGATTTTACCTTGAGTCAAATAAAAAATTCTGCCCATAGCCATTTTGTAAATAGGTGTGTTTGTGTGTGTCTTCCAGGGACTGTTGACATTTAGGGATGTGGCCATAGAATTCTCTCTGGAGGAGTGGCAATGCCTGGACACTGCGCAGAAAAATTTATATAGGAATGTGATGTTAGAAAACTACAGAAACCTGGCTTTTCTAGGTAAGGATAACTGTATGTCTGTATGTATTGAGATGGAGTCTTGCTCTGTCGCCAGGCTGGAGTGCCGTGGCATGATCTCGGATCACTACAACCTCTCCTCCCAGGTTCCAGCAATTCTCCTGCCTCAGCCTCCTGAATAGCTGGGACTACAGGCAAACACCACCATGCCCAGCTAATTTTTGTACTTTCAGTAGAGACGGGGTTTCAACATGTTGGCCAGGATGGTCTGGACCTTGTGATCTGCCTGACTCAGCTACCCAAAGTATTGGGATTACAGGCATAAGCCTCCACACCTGGGCATGCAAGATCCGCCTCCCAGGTTCAACCAATTCTCCTGCCTCAGCCTCCTGAGTAGCTGGGATTACAGGCATGTGCCACCACACCTGGCTAATTTTGTATTACTTTTTTTTTTTAGTAGACACAGGGTTTCCTTTTATTACCTCAAAATTTGGGAAGTCCTCACCCTTTTTTTTTTTATCTTCGACTAACCTCTGTATTATTTTTTTTCCATATTCTTTTTCTAAGATTTCTTTAGTGAATATATTGATCTAATTGTATCTAGTAAGTTTTACATTCCATGTTTTAATTTTGTTTTGCAATTTTACTTTTTTTGTTATATATTTGAGGGTATGCCACCACACATCTGTTAATTTTGATTTTTTAGTATATATTATAATTGTGCATGCCAATATTTAACTTTGTACAATTTACAACATTGTGGAGCAAAATCATATATGAATTAGCCATGTCTTTTTCCAATAGAATTATCTCTGTTTGTTTGCCTGTATAAATGTTATCCTTGAATTTTTTTGTAACTTGTATATTTGTTGTTTAGGATTGTTTTGAATGGTTTTCTAATCCTGTGTAGATGAGAAGTCAAAATTCTTGTAATTTCAACATCCTATTTGTGAATCTTTATGAATTTTGTGTGGGAGAAACACTTGGATTTGAATATAATTTAAAACTATCATAACTCTGTATCTCTTTTAGGTATTATTGTTTATTTTTACTTGTCAAAAAACATAACAAAATTTACCAGAAAAATTTTTTTTTTTTTTTTTTTTTGAGATGGAGTCTCGCTGTGCTCCCAGGCTGGAGTGCAGTGGCGTGATCTCAGCTCACTGCAAGCTCCGCCTCCCGGGTTCACGCCATTCTCCCGCCTCAGCCTCCCAAGTAGCTGAGACTACAGGCGCCCGCCACCACGCCCGGCTAGTTTTTTGTATTTTTAGTATAGACGGGGTTTCACCATGTTAGCCAGGATAGTCTCGATCTCCTGACCTCGTGATCCACCCGCCTCGGCCTCCCAAAGTGCTGGGATTACAAGCTTGAGCCACCGCGCCCAGCCACCAGAAAATATTTTTAAATATTCAGTTTAGTCATGTTAATTATCTTGACAATGTCATGTAACATATTGCTAAAATGTTTTTATCTTGCAAAGCTAAATCTTAAAACATATTAAACCACTACCTCCACCTCCCAGGTTCAAGCAATTTTAGTGCCTCAGGGTCCTGAGTAGCTGGGACTACAGGTGCCCACCACCATGCTTTTCTAAATTTTGCATTTTTAGTAGACGTGGGGTTTCGCCATGTTGGCCAGGCTGGTTTCAAACTCCTGACTTTAGGTGATTCACCCACCTCAGCCTCCCAAAGTGCTGGGATTACAGGTGTGATCTACCATGCCTGGCCCCAGTTTTTTCTGTTTTATGGCACTTTGCAAATACCACTCTCTTCTTTGTTTCTAAGAGTGTAACTTCTTCATATATCTCATACAATCTCTGTCTTCTTGTGGCTGGCTCATTTCATTTAGCATAATGCTATCAAGATTTATATTTACGGTTGGTAGAATACTTCCTGCTTTTTGAATACTGAGTGATAGTCCAGAATTTTTTTTTTGGATGGAGTTTCACCTTTGTTGTCCAGGTTGGAGTGCAATGGTGTAATCTTGGCTCACCGCAACCTCTGCCTCCCAGGTTCAAGCGATTCTCCTGCGTCAGTCCCCCAAATACCTGGGATTACTGGCATGTGGCTCCAGGCCCAGCTAATTTTGTATTTTTAGTAGAGATGGCGTTTTGCCATGTTGGTCAAGCTGGTCTTGAACTCCCAACCTCAGGTCATCTGCTAGCCTCAGCCTTTCAAAGTGCTGGGATTACAGGCTTGAGTCACTGCGTCCGGCCTCAGAATTTTTATATTTCAAATTATGTCTACTAAATGACTTGGTGAAAGAAATTTGCATTGCTTTCACCTATTGTCTTAGAGTAACAATGCTGCAATAATTATGGGTATGTAAATGACTCCTTATATGACCATATATGTGAAAGTTTATGTATATGCTGCATTCTATTTTATTAGTCCATTTTTTTACCTTTATACTCATACCAAATTGTTTTAATTTTGTAGCTTTGTAATGTGTTTTGAATTAAGAACTTTAATGCCTCCAGCATTGTTTCTTTTTTCTTTTCTTTTTTTTTTTTTTTTTTTTAAGATTATTGTGTACTTCATTGTCTCTTGGGATTCTATATACTTTTGGGGTTGCTGTTTCTTCAAGAATGCAATGAGTAATTTGGAAAACATGGCATTAAATATGTAGATTGCACTGAGAAGGATGGACCTTTCACAATTTAACTATTTCAACCTTTGTATAAGAGCACACTCAAGAGCGTTAATTTCTATATATTTGTAAATTTTTCAGTTTTTTTCTCATATGGTTGTATGCTCTCATTCCATTTTGGTCATAGAAAGTAGTTCATAGAAGTTTACTTTTAACAATTTTGGTATGACTTCCTTTTTGGCTAAAGATGTGGTTTATCAAGGGAAATGTTGTATGAGCTATTGAGAAGGGTGTGTATTCTGATGTTGTTGAGGAGTGTTCTCCATAACTCTGTTTGGAATAATTGTTTTATACTGCCTTTACGTAGTCTGTTCCCTTATTTACATAATTTTCTTGTTTTATTTTTATTGCAGAAAGTGTGGTATTTGTTTCGATAATTATATTGCTTTCTGTGTGTTTCTTCCACTCTGTCAATATTTGCTTCATATATTTGGAACCCTAATGTGAGACACACACACACACAAATTTGTCATAGGTTCCCAGTGAATGAATCTATTATTTTTTGATGTCCCTCTTTGTTTCTTTGAAGTTTCAATTTCAAGTATATTTTATAAAATATTATACTTTTTGACTGAAGATGTAGCTTGTGTATGATTATTTTGACTGTATCTGCCCTCATTTGATTAATGTTGCATGGAATGTCTACTTTCATACTGCTGCTTCCAGTCTTTTTTAATCATTAGATTTCTTTTTTTTTTTTTTTTTTCTTTTTTGAGATAGAGTTTTGGTCTTTCACCCAGGTAGAAGTGCAGTGGCACAATCTCGGCTTACTGCAACCTCCGCCTTCCAGTTTCTAGTGATTCTCCTGCCCTAGCCTTTTGAGTAGCTAAGATAACAGGTACCTGCCACCACGCCCAACTAATTTTTGTATTTTTAATAGAGATGGAATTTCAGCAGGTTGGCCAGGCTGGTCTCAAACCCCTGACCTCATGATCCATCTTCCTCGGCCTCCCAAAGTGCTAGGATTACAGACAAGAGCCCCCATGCCTGGCCCTAATCATTAGATTTCAACTGACTCCTGTAGAAAGGCAAGATGTATCTTGGTTTTTAAAATGCTTAATAAAACTATTTGTTGAAAGTATGTCTGAATTTAAAAGCTAACTTTATATATATATGTGTATATATATAATTTTCTGAAAGAGAAAGACTTACTATTATTTTGTTAAGTATTTCATTTGATTCTTGCATGTGTGCCTCTTATTTATTCTCTTTCCATTTTTGTCTTTTTGATGTTTGTATTTATATGATTTCATTTATTTTCTTTTTCTTATCTTTTGTTTTTTCTTTTTTTCTATCCTTCTTTTTTCTTTTTTTTTTTGAGATGGAGTTTTGCTTTTGTTGTCCAGGCCGGTGCAATGGTGTGATGTCAGCTCACTGCAACCTCTGCCTTCCACGACACCCAGCCTCTTTTGTGTATTTATACAAATATTTTTGTGGTACTTTGGGGATTACATATAACCTTAAAATATACAACATGTTTTAATCTGTTAAAAAAATAAACTTAAGTTGCATAAAAAAATTTTTTTTTTTTTTGGACAGTCTCGCTCTCAGGCCCAGGCTGTAGTGAAGTGGCAGGATCTCGGCTCACTGCAACCTTTGCCTCCTGGGTTCAAGTGATTCTCCTGCCTCAGCCTCCTGAGTAGCTGGGACTACAGGCATGTGCCACTATGCCTGGCTGACTTTTGCATTTTTAGTAGAGACGGGGTTTCACCATGTTGGCCAGGGTGCTCTCAAACTCTTTTTTTTTTTTTTTTTTTTGAGACAGAGTCTCTCTCTGTCGCCCAGGCTGGAGTGCAGTGGCATGATCTCGGCTCACTGCAAGCTCCGCCTCTGGGTTTAAGCCATTCTCCTGCCTCAGCCTCCCGAGTAGCTGGGACTACAGGCGCCCGCCACCTCGCCCGGCTAGTTTTTTGTATTTTTTTAGTAGAGACGGGGTTTCACAGTGTTAGCCAGGATGGTCTCGAGCTCCTGACCTCGTGATCCGCCCGTCTCGGCCTCCCAAAGTGCTGGGATTACAGGCTTGAGCCACCGCGCTCAGCCGTTCTCAAACTCTTGACCTCGTGATCCACCTGCCTTGGCCCCCCCCAAAGTGCTAGGATTATAGGCATGAACCACAGCGCCCAGCCTCTTTTCTATATTTATACAGAAACTTTTGTAGTACTTTGGGGATTACATATCACTTCTGAAAAATACAACAGTATATTTATTTTGGCAAAATAATAAGTTGCATGTAAAAATTCGTTTTTGTTACATCTTCCCTCAAAGTTGTCATTGATATTGCTAATTATATCTTATTATGTTGTATATTCATTAACAGATGTTTATAATAATTTCTATGCTTTTTTCTTACTAATTTCAGAGAATAATTAAAAATGTTTTCTGCACTACTAGGATACTGTTAAGAAATTCTACTATTGTGTATTTGCATATTTTTTTCTAGAAAATAGTGTATTTTTATATGATTATATGGGTTTTTTTAATTCATGTTATTTTCAGTAGAAGAAACTATTTTCAGCACCCTTTATATGTAGGGTCTATGCAGTTCCAATATACTTTTTTAGAATTTGCTTACCATGGAAGGTTTTTTTTTTTTTTTTTTATTTGGCAGGACAGATTCGCTGATCGTATTATTCTCAATAGCTGTTTTTTCACAACTATTTTTATGACTACATCACACAGTTAGTTCCCTTATGGCCTGCAAAATTTTTGTCAACAGTTCACAGATTATCTCATAAGACTATGTAAATGGCATAGCACTTTTTTCTTTTCTTTTTTTTAATTTTTTTTTTGGAGACAGAGCCTCACTCTATCCCCCAGCCATACTGGAGTGTAGTGGTGTGACCTCAGCTAACTGAAACCCCCACCTCCCAGGTTCAAGCGGTTCTTCAGCCTCAGCCTCCTGAGTAGCTGGAATTAGAGGCACACACTTCCACACCCGGCTAAATTTTGTAGTTTTAGTAGAGATGGGGTTTCTCCATGTTGGCCAGGCTTGTCCTGAACCCCTGACCTCAGGTGATCTGCTATCCTCGGTCTCCCAAAGTGCCTGGATTACAGGTGTGAGCCACTGCACCTGGTTTGGCACATCCCTTTTATCTTGCAGCTTCAAGGATAATCTTTGTGACTTTTTGAAATTGTGCTTATATATGTGTTTGTTATAAATATCTCTCTTTGATCCTAGTTTGTTGAGCTTATTTTTACATCATTTTTTCTTGCTTTTGGGATCTGTCAGTTTTCATCTGTATTTTTTACCTCCACTTTTTTGTTTTCTTTGAAATGTTAAATATTTTTGTTCTCATCCTCATTTTTCTAATTTTCCATAGTTGTCTCTGTTCTTGTTTTAATCAGTGAGTGTTATTCAATTTATTGCCAATTCTTAATGTATACGTCTAATATTTTTGTTTTCTTTCAGAAGATTTTATGATATTTCTGTTGGGATGATATTGCCCTATTTTGTACATATAATAATCTTTCAGTTTTTTACCTTAAAAAACGCTACCTGTCAAAATCTTTATAATGTAATTTTGTCCTGACATGGTCTTAAAACAATTGTCTTGGATCATGATTATGGGAGTTTCTCAAACATGTTCTTATAATATATGTTGTCTGACATTTTCTGTGTATTTTTTAGTTAAGAAAGCTTACTCTTGTTACTTTGTAGGAGTTAGTAATCAAATGCTACACCTGTTCCTTTTCTGTGGCACTGCAGTCTCTGCTGCTGTAACATTCTTCTTTAGTCTCAGCAGACTCAGTCTCTCATTTCAAAACATACCACCATTTCATTCAGAACTTTATGTCATGAGTGACAGAAACCAGTTTCAGGAAAAGCCCCTAAAAGCCAGAAATGACAAAGAATGTGTCAGTATTTTACCTTTCTTTTAAAACAATTACTTCTAAAGGCACTATGTTATAGTGGGAAGCAGGAAAAGCTGTGTTGGGTAAATTTAACAGACTTTCTTTTTCTTCTATGTGGTTTTTTGCACTGTGCTTTTCTGGGACACTGAACACACTTAATTCATTTATAAATTTACCACAGATGTACTTTGATCTCTATGTTTTTGTTACATTCATATGTCTGTGAACGAATTAGGGCTTGTGGTATTTTGCAAAGCCATCTTGTTTATGTAGTTTGTATAAATTTAAAGGTAAGATTTTAAAACTATATTCATGGGAGTAAGTGGAGTAATTTATTTATTTATTTTTCAGGTATATGTCCTCAGTTTGCTCAAAACCTTTGGCCAGAGCAGGGCATGGAAGATTTTTTTCAAAAAGTAATACTGAGAAGATATGAAAAATATGAACATGAGAATTTACAGTTAAGAAAAGGCTGTGAAAGTGTGGATGAGTGTAAGGTACACGAAGAAGGTTATAATGAACTTAACCAGTGTTTCATAACTACCCAGAGAAAAGTATTTCAATGTGGTAAATGTTTGAAAGTCTTATATAAATTTTTAAATTCAAACAGACACACTGGAAATAAAACTTTCAAATGTAAAAAATGTGTCAAATCATTTTGCAGGCTTTCACACATAACCCAGCATAAAAGCATTTATACTACAGAGAAATTTTACCAATGTAAAGAATGTGGAAAAACATTTAATTGGTCCTCAACCCTCACTAATGAAAAGAAGATTCATACTGAAGAGAAACCCTACAAATGTGAAGAATATGGCAAAGCTTTTAATCAAACCTCAAATCTTACTACACATAAGATAACTCTCACTGAAGAGAAGACTTACAAGTGTGAAGAATGTGGCAAAGCATTTAGCTGATCTTTAACCCTAACCAGACATAAAAGGATGCACACTGGAGAGAGACCCTACAAATGTGAAGAATGTGGCAAAGCATTTAGCCAATCCTGTGTTCTAACCAAACATAAGAGGATACACACTGGAGAGGAACCTTACAAATGTGAAGAATGTGGCAAAGCATTTGTATTGTCCTCAACCCTAACTATACATAAGAGGCTGCACACTGGAGAGAAACCCTACAAATGTAAAGAATGTGGCAAAGCATTTAGCCAATCCTCAGCCCTAACCAAACATAAGATGATGCACACAGGAGAGAAACCCTACAAATGTGAAGAATGTGGCAAAGCATTTATATGGCCCTCAACCCTAACCAGACATAAGAGGATTCACACTGGAGAGAAACCCTACAAATGTGAAGAATGTGGCAAAGCATTTGTATGGCCCTCAGGCCTTTCTGGACATAAGAGGATTCACACTGGGGAGAAACCCTACAAATGAGAATAATGTGGCCAAGCATTTAGCCAATCCTCAACCCTTATTACACATAATTCATACTGGAAGAAACCTTACAAATGTGAAGAATGTGGCAAAGCCTTTAAATGGTCCTCAAATCTTACTAAACATAAGGTAATTCATACTGAAGAGAAACCCTACAAATGTGAAAAATGTGGCAAAACCTTTTACCAGTCTTCAAACCTTACTAACCATAAGAGAATTCATACTGGAGAGAAACACTAATAATGTGAATGTCTTAAAATCTTACTACTAACAAAAGTCTTCTTACTGTCAAAAGATCAGAAAATGTGTCTTTAAAGCGCAGAAGAGTATTTGTTTTGAAAAAGCATTGGCCGGGCGCGGTGGCTCAAGCCTGTAATCCCAGCACTTTGGGAGGCCGAGACGGGCGGATCACGAGGTCAGGAGATCGAGACCATCCTGGCTAACACGGTGAAACCCCGTCTCTACTAAAAAATACAAAAAACTAGCCGGGCGCGGTGGCGGGCGCCTGTAGTCCCAGCTACTCGGGAGGCTGAGGCAGGAGAATGGCGTGAACCCGGGAGGCGGAGCTTGCAGTGAGCTGAGATCCGGCCACTGCACTCCAGCCTGGGCGGCAGAGCGAGACTCCGTCTCAAAAAAAAAAAAAAAAAAAAAAAAAAAAAAAAAAAAAAAAAAGAAAAAGCATTAACAAATATGAAGAGGTTTGTGATCCCTTTACTTGTATCACAGATCTTATTGTACACATTTTGTACTAGAGGAAAATCCTGAGGCAGTTGTTAAAATTTTGTTCAACATCAGTGAGTTTATATTGAGGAAAACCCTGCAGATGTAATGAATTTGGGAAAGTATTTTTCCAAACACTACAAATTATAAAACACTAGAGAGTTTATACTAAAATATGTTTTTGCAGATACAGTAAATATGAAAGATATTCAGTCCAAAATTAAGTCTATGTAAATATTGGAATAATTCACAGTAGAAATATCTAGGGCACTCAAACTTTAGACATTAAATCAGAATGCTGAGTATAGGAAATAATATAAACTATAGTTTGTGTAAACATCAGTTATATATAACTTTAAAAGAAGTAGAATATTTTTTGGAGTTACAATATTACATTCAAAGTAAACTTGTCAAAATATGGGATTTTTAAAATGAATAATAATGGAGTTAAACTCTTAAATTCATGCTGTTTCATCATTCCTGGTGTATTCACATGTGAAAACATGGGACTAATTGTTGCTGAATAAAAGATTTGAGAGATTCATTTATATTAGGTAGGCATTATTTATGACCTTTTCTATGGAAAGGTAAGGACATTAAGATACATGATGAAAATTTAAGCAGAGAGGCTCTTTGTGGTTAACTTATAATATTGAGTGATGCATGAGGTAGGTGTTCAGAGTAATATTCTGCATAATTATCAAAAACATTCTTAAATTTAGTTAAAATTAAGTAATATGTTATTTATTGTACTTTTATGGAATAATATGCAGTATATTTTTAAATTATGTGTGAACTTAACTTTTCAATTCAACATTTTTAACATGTTAAATACTATTGTGCAGTTTTATAGCATACATCCTGATCTCACATTCTTAGCAAAATGACACTGGCTTTGGGCATGCAAAGAATGAGCATATTACAGACAACCTTAAGACACATCACATGGCCTGGCTTACCTGATGCAATTTTTTAATTTTTCTGAAGTAACCTCAAATTACTTCTCTGGAGTAAAGTCAAATTTCAAACATGTATTTGTTTGTTAACGTATTTGATTGTTTTCCTCAGGGACTTCACAGAAAATATATACAACTTTCATTCAGTTAATCTTATCACAGTAGATGGTCTAACATATCCAGAAGACAGCCATATGTAAGACATGCCCATAACCCAAATCATAGAAAAGTTAACACACCAGGTTCTTGACGAAGCAACAGTATAACCGTGCAAATACACAAATGTTTCAGAAAAAATAACATCACCCTATGGACAACATGTAAGGTGACAACTATCCAGGGCTCTCCAAAATCAGTCACTATGAATGGCTTATCTAAAAGTTGGCTTAAAAATACTTGTCACCACAAATTGGTTCTAAACATACTATTGATTCCAATTTTGGATTTTCAAAACGAGATAATAGTCTGGTAAGATATATTTATAACTAACTTGTAATTAGACTTCTAAATGCACGCATATGCTGGGGTCCAGTGAGGCAAAAAAACTGAGTTATTGGTAGATTACCTTAAGATTTAAATTTTCAAAAAACATACTTAAGCTTAGTTTTAGAAGTATTCTTCCCAGCATCTCTTCACCAAGGGATTTCAGTTTTAAAAAGTGAGAGGTAGGGAGGGCTTTTAAAAGTTTTATTCCTTTGTATTCAGTTTATCTTGTCCTATACAGAAATGGAATAAAGTGTGGTGTCTGTCCTAATGTTATTTATGGTTCTGGTGATGCAGAAATATCCGTTCTCCCCAAAATGAAGAAACCAGTGCTACCTGGGCCCCAAAGGGATGTTTAGGTTACATCTGTCAGGATTGATACCATAAGAGAGAACCATTTTTGGAGCACAGTGGGGTTCAGCTGAGATTTTGGTGAGTCATGTGGATGACATCAGAGACAAGCATTACCCAAAATGAGAGTCTCAATAAGACTTTCATGTGAGATGGTCTTAGAAGATGGTGCCCCAACTCACACAGAAGAGGATGGCTGTGCAATCAAGAGACAGATATTTTTTCTCAGGAGCAGAAGTCTGAGTGTTATTTTTCTCTCTTTTCTTTTCCTTCTTTTTTTTTTTTCTTGAGACAAAGTTTCACTCTTGTTGCCCAGGCTGAAGTGCAATGGTGTGATCTCGGGTCACCGCAATCTTTGCCTCCTGGTTTCAAGGGATTCTCTTGCCTCAGCCTCCCGAGTAGCTGGGATTACAGGCATGCACCACCACTCCTGGTTATTTTTCAATTTTTAGTAGAGACGGGGTTTCTCCATGTTGGTCAGGCTGGTCTTGAACTCCCGACCTCAGGTGATCCTCCCGCCTTGGCCTCCAAAGTGCTGGGATTACAGGTGTGAACCCACCTCGGCCTTCCAAAGTTCTGGGATTATAGGCGTGAGCTACAGCTCCCGGCCTCATCACACTACTTTTTGGCCCAACACTTTTTACCACTTTTCAGAGTTTTTACAAGCCTGCTCTAGCCCCTACCTACTTCATCATGACTGTCATTCACCTCATTCAGTGTCTTTTCTTTTTCCAAATACACTGTTCTTCTCCCCCTTCCCTGGACACATCCACCTTTTCAACCTCAGGGCTTTTGTACCCACTGTTTTCAGAAGCATACTTTCTCCTGTCACCCATCCTTCAGATATTAGCTCAAGTGTCACTTCCACAGGATACCTTCCTTAACCTGCATCCTGGCTTCCTCCATTCCTCTCCCATACACAAAGGCCAAACTTTACTTCATAGGTTCTTGTCATACTTAACTTTGAGCAGTTAACACTGATAGAAGTGACCCATTTATGGCTGGATGAGTCTCTTTCAATGTGATCTATCCTCTATGAGATTAGCAACTGTCTTTGCCACACCAGTAGGCTTGGTGATAAAGACAGAACCTTCACAAGCAGATATTTAAATATTTATGGAATAAATAAAAATCTGTAAATGTCAAAACATCATGGGAATGGTAAAGGTAGTGAAAAACTATGTTCTAAAATTACTTCTCTGAAGTAAACTCGAATTTAAGCATGTAGTTATTAATTTATTTCAATAATTTCCTCAGAGACTTCACAGGAAATATATTCAACTTTCTTTCACTTAATCTTACCAAAATAGATGGTCTAACATATCCAGAAAACAGCCATATGTAAGACATGCCCATTCCCCAAAGCATAGAAAACTTAACACATTAAGGTCTTGAGAAAACAGCAGTATAACAGAGCAAATACACAAATATTTAAGGAAAAATACACCCAACAGACAACATGTGTGGTCACCATTATCCAGCACTCTCCAAAATAAGTAGCTATGAGTGGCTTATCCAAAAGCTGCCTTAAATATGCTTGTAACCACAAATTGGTTCTGAGCATGCCATTGATTCCAATTTTGAATATTCACAAGGTAGTTATCTGGTAAGATATATTTATAACTGACTTGTAATAAGACTTCTAAATGCACACATACGCTTGGGTCACAGTGAGGCAAAGAACTCTGAGTTATTTGTAGAGTACCTTAAGATTTAAGTTTTCAAAAAACATACTTAAGCTTAGGTTTAGAAGTATTTTTCCCAATATCTTTTCATCAAGCTATTTCAATTTTTAAAAGTGAAGAGTAGGGAGGGCTTTTAAAAGTTGTATTCCTTTCTATTCAGTTTATCTTGTCCCATACAGAAATGGAATAAAGTGTGGTGTCTGTCCTAATGATATTTATGGTTGTGGTGATGCAGAAATATTCATGCTCCCAAGCAAGAGATGAAAAATCATGTTCTCCATAAAATGGGGAAACCAGTGTAACCTGGGGCCCAAATGAATGTTCAGGTTACTTCTGTCAGGATTGATAGCAGAAGAGAGAACCATCTTTGAGCACAGTGGGGTTCACCTGAGATTTTGGTGAGTCATGTGGATGACATCAGAGACAAGCATTACCCAAAATAAGAGTCCCAATAAGACTTTCATGTGAGATTTTCTTAGAAAATGGTGGCTCAACTCACACAGAAGAGGAGGGCCATGCAGCCAAGTGAGACAGATATTTTTTCTCAGGAGCAGAAATCTTAATGTAGGAGATGGTCACTCGCTGAGTAGTTGAAGCATGCCCTGATGCTCTGGGGGTCAGATTGCACACTGTCTCCCTGAGTTGTATAAAGCATGGAACACAGAAAACACATCACTGTCTATTTTGTTTCAAAAGTACTTTGTTTGCCATTAAAAAAAAAAAAAGTGAATTAATATAATAGAAAACGAAAGAGTGCCTAGGGGTAGGTAGCAGGTCTGTCATCACCAGAAGTATTTAAATGCAGGCTAGACAAACACTGTGGAAATAAGTTTCACTCTTTGTGAAAGGGGTAAAATAAATCTTTTTCTTTGGCACTGAAAGATCTAGTGAAGATCCAAGCATACAGTAGATAAACGGCAACTTCTGTTTACTAAATAAATGTTATTTTCATAGATTACAGGTGAAGCAAAATATTGATATGACTCTAAGACATTAAGGGTATCACAAACCACTTATGTTCTTTATGGGATTTCAGTTAAAAAATGAATTGAAAAATCAGGCCATAAAAGAAGTTTGGATCATTCTAAGTGGCATCAGAACTGCTCTGATGTGCATAAGCCATCGTGAGAGTCCTAACTTGGTTCCTACTACCCACAGTCTCTTCTCATGAATTCTATGTTTAAAAGTCAAACATATAAAGCATCATTAAACACAAACTGCAACACTCTTAACATTTAGGTTTACATCTCATCTGAAAATTGTTTAAAAGCCCAGGCCATCTACAAGAAATCTTTCATTTGCATTTTAGTATCAACAAATTAAAAGGAAAGAAGAAAAAGGATAGAAGAAAGCCATTTAATTATTTTTTAGATAAGAACATAGCATTAGTTTATCAGTTACATAAGTATTTTCCTTCCTTCATCCATGCCATACATAAATTTTAGCCAACTAAAACACTTTACAAGTAGAGACATGGCTAAAAACATGGAAAACATAATCATAGCTCATTAAGGGGTAGGGAACATGCCCTGTTCATGTACATTGCTTAATCCAGCATTCCAGTCTCAGTGAGGCACCACCATCCACCCAGCTATAAAATCCAAGATCAGAAAGTTATCTATCCCTTCCCTACACCATCCCATCAGCAAGCGTCTCCTAACTCTTAATCCTCTATTAATTCATCTGAGCTCCCATCTCTACTGCCACTATGCTTCAGGCCACCACTGCTTTTCAAAGTTTTCATAAACCAGCCTTCTAACTGATGTTCTTCCAAACAGAGGGCCAATCATTATTTCCTTCTACCAGGTCTATTTACTACTATGGGTAAAAATAGTTTTAACATGCAAATCTCATGACACTACTTTTTGGCCCAACACTTTTCACCACTTTCCAGAGTTCTTACAAGCCTGCTCTAGCCCCTGCCTACTTCATCATTCTTGTCATTCACTTCATTCAGTGTCTTTTCTTCTACCAAACACACTGCACTTCTCACCTTCCCTGGAAACATCCACCTTTTCACCCTCAGGACTTTTGTACCTGCTGTGCTCAGAAGGATTCTTTTTCCTCTTGTCACCCATCCTTCAGATATTAGTTCAAATGTCACTTCCATAGGATGCCTTCCTTGACCTGCATCCTGGCATCCTCCATTCCTCTGCCATACACAAAGGCCAAACTTCATAGGTTCTTGTCATACTTAACTGTGAGCAGTTAACACTAATAGAAGTGACCTGTTCATGGCTAGATGAGTCTCTTTCAGTGTGACCTATCTTCTATGAGATTAGTGACTGTCTTTCTTTGCCATACCGGTAGGCAAAGACAGAACCTTCACAAGTAGATATTCAAACATTTATGGAATAAATAAAAATCTGTAAATGTCAAAAAAACACATCATGGAAATGGCAAATTCAGTAGTGAAAAACTGTCTCTTTTCTAAGAGGAAGTTAAATCTGATACAGAATTGTACTTGGGAAAATCAAGTTGTGAAACCTTTATAAGCTTTTGAACACAAAATGGTTCTTAGAAAACTTATTTTCATAATTTAAATACAAATCAAATTCTGAGAGACACAAGTTAAGCCTACTTTAAGTTATTCTTGGTTTAAAACTTTTAAGTAGAATATATTAAGCAAATACATATTAACTAACCAAATTATAGAAAACCTGTTTGAGATGTTAAACAGTTATGAAACAAACCACTAAACCAACAGTTAAAAGCTCTAAAGTAAAAGATAAAATGTTTAAAAAATTTTATTTTCTGTATCATAGAGGAAAATAAACAATTCTCCCCAGAAATAAAACTAAGTTAGAATATTATATGGATATGTATCTGCCAGATATGAGTCTAAATTCTAGTTAGCATGTAAGTGCTTATTAATAGACATTTAAAGTTAGTCATGTATCTTTAATCAGAATTTCATCTTTTATAAAAGATAGTAAGAATTTTTTAACCAGATTTCAGACATTTTCTTTGTTAAAAATTTATTGTTTGAGGCCAGGCGTGGTAGCTCAAGCCTCTAATCCCAGCACTTTGGGAGGCCAAGGCGGGTGGATCACCTGAGTTCAGGAGTTTGAGACCAGGCTGGCCAACATGGTGAAACCCCGTCTCTACTAAAACTACAAAAAAAAAAAAAAAAAAAAAAAAAATTAACTGGGCATGGTGGCAGGCACTTTAATCCAAGCTGCTCGGGAGGCTGAGGCAGGAGAATCACTTGAACCCACAAGGGGGAAGATTGCAGTGAGCCGAGATCGCGCCATTGCACTCCAGTCTGAGAGACTTCATCTCAAAAAACAAAACAAAACAAAAAATTATTGTTTGAAAAGAAATCAATTCAAATGGTTCACCTTGTGTTTTCAGAAAACCTACCTTATCTTTTGAGTATCTCTCCCATTTCTGAAGACATATGCACCTCTTTTAAAAGAAAGTTGAAATTTTGATTTTGTGTATGTAGAGAAGTGTTTTGTTGTTGTTTTAACAGTAAAGCATCAGGGTAAAGCACATTCACCTAAAACAGTACAAGTGATTGCTTTATAAATATGATATATAACCAATTATTATCAAGTATGTACATTGCACACACACATCAAGCAAGATTTATACCCTGCAGGTTTCTGGTTTTGCATTCAATTTTATTTTATTTTTTATTTTTTTTATTTTTTTTGAGACGGAGTCTCGCTCTGTAGCCCAGGCTGGAGTGCAGTGGCCAGATCTCAGCTCACTGCAAGCTCCGCCTCCCGGGTTTACGCCATTCTCCTGCCTCAGCCTCCCGAGTAGCTGGGACTACAGGCGCCCGCCACCTCGCCCGGCTAGTTTTTTTTATGTATTTTTAGTAGAGACGGGGTTTTACCGTGTTCGCCAGGATGATCTCGATCTCCTGACCTTGTGATCCTCCCGTCTTGGCCTCCCAAAGTGCTGGGATTACAGGCTTGAGCCACCGCGCCCGGCCTCAATTTTAAAACCAAGAAGTCATGGAATAAAGGAAAGTTCAGTTATATACAAACCGAGACTCCTATTAATTCAAACCACTAATGAAACAAAACTCTAAATAAGTAGAGAAAATGGGTTCAAACACTGGAGCTCTGAAATGATCCAGGTCTTTTATCTGTGCTTTTTTTCCCTATTAAATTAAAAGTTCAAACCAAAATCCATGAAAAATGTTTATGGATATTAAAGCGTACGGTGTGACAGGGTTTTGTGCAACCAGGCATTAACAAGCATTTTATCTTCTATTTAAGCTGAGCCAACTTTTATTTTAAAATTTTTGTAATTCAACATTCTTTCCCACCCAAACACCTAAATCTTTTCCACCTAGCAGCAACCTACTGCATGGCAGATGTGCCAAAGTTGTTCATGTCCACTTCCTTTGCTGAATGTGTAGTAATAGTTAGGCCTTAGCTTCCAATTTACATGTGGCTCTTCAAAAATCTCATTTTTATATTAGAAATCAACATGCAAATCTGCGTACGGTGGCTTATACATGCAATCCCGGCACCTTAGGAGGCCGAGGCAGGCAGATCACCTGAGGTCAGGAGATCGAGACCAGCCTGACCAATGTGGTGAAACCCAGTCTTTACTAAAAGTACAACAATTGGCCAGGCGTGGTGGTGGGTGACTGCTATCCCAGCTAGTGGAGAGGCTGGGCAGGAAAATTACTTGATCTTGGGAGGTGGAGGTTTCAGTGAGCCGAGATTGCACCAAAGCCCTCCAGCAGGGGCAACAGAGCAAGACTCCATCTCAACAACAACAACAACAACAAAGAAATCAGGCCGGGCGCGGTGGCTCAAGCCTGTAATCCCAGCACTTTGGGAGGCCGAGGCTAGTGGATCATGAGGTCAGGAGATCGAGACCATCCTGGCTAACATGGTGAAACCCCGTCTCTACTAAAAATACAAAAAACTAGCCGGGCGTGGTAGCAGGCGCCTGTAGTCCCAGCTACTCAGGAGGCTGCGGCGGAAGAATGGCGTGAACCCGGGAGGCGGAGCTGGCAGTGAGCCCAGATCGCTCCACTGCACTCCAGCCTGGGCGACACAGCGAGACTCCGTCTCAAAAAAATAATAAAAATAAAAAAAAAAAGAAATCAACATGCAGTAGTCAGTGAGCACCAACGATGTAATTGTGCTAGGCATAGGAGATGGAAAAAATATTCTTGAGGTGGGAGAAACATGTTAACAGAGAAATTACAGCAGACAGACTTGACAGATGGGGGTAAAAGTTGTTAGAAACAGAAGACCTAATTCTCCCTAAAAATGGTAGTATTTGAGATGGGTCTCAACAGGAGAGTAAATGTTTGCTGGGAGAAGTGGATGCAGACACATCAGAAAGAACAACCCATGCAAGAGCAGAAGCAGTAAAGAACTATTCAGTGTGGCAGTGATGTGGAAGACAGAGCCAAGAGCCAAGACTAGAAATTTGGTTTGTCCCAGCACTTTGGAAGGCCAAGGTGGGAAGATCATGAGGTCAGGAGTTTGAGACTATCCTGGCCAACATGGTAAAACCTCGCCTTTACTAAAAATACAAAAAATTAGCCGGGCGTGGTGGCGGGCGCCTGTAGTCCCAGCTATTTGGGAGGCTGAAGCAGGAGAATGCTGTGAACCTGGGAGGTGGAGCTTGCAGTGAGCTGAGATTGCGCCTGGGCACTCCAGCCTGGGGGACAGAGCAAGACTCCATCTCAAAAAAAAAAAAAAAAAGCCGGGCGCGGTGGCTCAAGCCTGTAATCCCAGCACTTTGGGAGGCCGAGACGGGCGGATCACAAGGTCAGGAGATCGAGACCATCCTGGCTAACACGGCGAAACCCCGTCTCTACTAAAAACACACACAAAAAATTAGCCGGGCGAGGTGGCGGCGCCTGTGGTCCCAGCTACTCGGGAGGCTGAGGCAGGAGAATGGCGGGAACCCGGGAGGCGGAGCTTGCAGTGAGCTGAGATCTGGCCACTGCACTCCAGCCTGGGCGACAGAGCGAGACTCCGTCTCAAAAAAAAAAAAAAAAAAAAAAAAAAAAAATTAGCTGGGTGTGGTGGCATGTGCCTGTAATCCCAGCTACTCCAGAGGCTGAGGCAGGAGGTCACCTAAACCCAGGAGGTGGAGTTTGCAGTGAGCCGAGATCATGCAACTGCAGTTCAGCCTGGGTGACAGAGCAAGACTCCCTCTGAAAACAAACAAAAAAAAGAACAAAAGAAAAGAAATTGGGTTTGGAAACAGAAAATTAGGTCTTTGTAAACCACGTTAAGGAGTTTGGATTTTTCTTTTTATAGACAACAGGGAGCCAAGAAATGTTATTAGGTAGGCAATCAACGAGAGCAGCTTTAGTGTTTGAGGATGACGACTCTGACAGCAGGGTGGAAAAACAATAGCAGCAGGGAGAAACTGCTGGCAGAAAATTAACTTCAGAGGTGTTTATGCCTCAGTGAGGGCCTTAGGTCAGAAGTGATTAAACAGCCCACGTCAGTGATGGAAGCATGGTTTTGGGGAGAGCCGGGTGACTGACTGGCCACAAGGTGAGATAGACATGCATCAGGACAGCCAGCAGTAATGTTCCTGGTTTAGTAGGTCGTGTGCATGGCAATCACCTTCCAGAAGAGATGGAGATTACTTTCATTTTTACAAGTACCTGCAGGATGAGGGACTTGCAGTGTGATCTGGATGACAAAAGATTACAGCTTCAGAGAAGTTGTAAGTGAAAATATACTGTTAGAGTTGCCAGTGTATAGGTTAGAGGAAAGGGCAGAAAAACACCAGAATGCACAGGGCATTCTATAGGAACAGAACTCACTCCCAGGTACAGGACTGGATGGTTGCTGCAGAGAACAGGCATTGGGCACCTGGCCACTGACACCAATGGGATGCTTTCACTCTGTCCACTGATTTAAGAATCTTAAAACAACTATTCTCAAGTGTTGCACATGTCTCTAAGGTAAGAGGGAGCCCACAGCACTTTGGGGGCAACTGTCTGCTTACTGCAGGCAGCCCTTTCTTTTCTGGAATTCAGTCTCCTCATCTTCCTGCCTTCTCCCTTGCATACCTCCTGCTTGTGTAATAAGGTGGAACATGGGAGGGCAGGACAAAGTTCAGACCAGTGGCACTGGTTGGCTAAAAGAGCACTCCTTTCATTATACTAGACAGTTCTGGTCTGAGGCCTGGGATCCCAGAACATACAAATTATCACTCTCTCCTTTATTGCATCCCTGTATTATCCCCATCCCTCTCAGCCATAGCAGCTGGCTGACATCCACCCTCTCAAGAGGATATGTATGGATAGAAGACCTGGCTCACAAACACTGCTCTATGAAAAGGACAGATAGTTATGTAAGAATTTTGCAAAAACTGAGAAATTAAAATAAGGGAGACTATGAATGCAAAAACATTAACTGTCAAGCAAACAAGAGCTGGTTCAAAGAATTTTTTTAAAAGATACGCTCCACATAACTGAAAACATGAGGAAGACTGGCAGATGACAGCATCACAGCGAGTTTCCTAAATAACCGAGGCGGTGACTGGGAAAACTGAGCCACCTACCAAAACAGCTTTACAGAGCCAATGCATCTCATTTGTTGTAGAAGCTGATGAGTTCTAGAACTCTTATTTACTATGGAGTTTTCAAATACATTCAACAGCACTTCATGTTTTCCTCAATCCGAAGCTGCTTGTAAAACTTTGACCTTGCCAACCATGACACCTTAGAGGCAGATAAAAGCTTACCTACTTTATGGAATTTCAGATTTCTAAATATAGCACATGCAGTACAGGGAATGCACCCAGTGTGCTTGTGGATGCAATAAAGGCCACTACTATACCTTCAAGCAGGCTTCCTTGACTTCAGCTCTCCTGACATTTGGGGCTCTTATGCATTGCAATATGAGGAGCAGCATTTCTGGTGTCTGTACACTAAATGCCAGTAGCACCCTTTCCCAAAGCAAGACAGTAAAAAGTTTATCATTCTGTAAAGCAAATCCACAGTGGACACCCTCAAAACCTCCTGATCTCAAAATATGCCACTTTATTCCATATGTAGGTTTTGAGTTTCTGGAACAGTTATATTATCCTTACAACAACCCCATGAGGTAGAAAAGCTACTGACAAGATGCCTGTCATCATATTTATCAACGGTAATGCCACCAAAGGCTAAAGTTTCATTTTAAATTCCCTTATACCTTCAAAATCAACCGAATTTATTTTGGAAAAAAAAAAAGGTCTTCTTTATTAAAAATAACAACACACATACACAGAGGTAAATAAGCAGTATACATTTAAAGCTACATAGTTTTGAGATCAAGCTGACTCTATAAAGCAGCTGTTCCATGGGGCTAAGCGGTAGTTAGGAACTGTGGATCCTGAGCTTCATTTATTGCCAGCCCTTGGGTAGATCATAAAGCAGATATAACAGGACTCAATATACCCACCCAACTCTAATAGTTTTGCTCTGAGTAGAAATGTGAAATCTTTGCTGAATTCTTTTGACAAAGCAGAGTGAAAATAACTTAGTCCAAGAAGGTACACCAAAATGAATAAGGAATATTTTAAGTAATTAAACCACCAGAAATATAAGACATTTTATATAATCCTACCCCATTGTCTCTGAGAAAAGAGAAAAAAGAGAAGAATACAAAGCAAGCTATGGAAAGACAAATACGGCTTTTAAAAGTTCTATCTAATTAACCCCACTAAGAAATTTTTGGCTACCTGGTGTATGCCAGGTACTGTACAGTGTAGGACAGTGGTTTCCAATCTTTTTGACACCAGGGTCTGGTTTTGCGGAAGACAATTTTTCCGCACATGTGGCGGGATGGTTTTCATTTGGGATGAGTCAAGCGCATTACACTTACTGTCCACTTTGTTGCTATTATGATTGCATTGTAATATATAATGAAATAATTCAGCAACTCACCATAATGTAGAATCAGTGAGAACCCTGGGATTATTATCCCACAACTAAATGTTCCCATCTGGGGGTGATGAGGGGCAGTGACAGACCCTAAAGCATTAGATTCTCATAAATAGTGTGCGACCTACATCTCTCACATGCGCAGGTCACAATAGTGTTTGCCCTCCTATGATAATCTAATGCTGCTGCTGATCTGTAATGCAAGTGATGGGGAGTGGTTGTGAATAACGTTGAAGCCTCACTCGCCCACCATTCACCTCCTGCTGTGCAGCCTGGTTTGTAACAGGCCACAGACTGGTATCAGTCAGTGCCCCCGTGTTGAGGACCCCTGATGAAGGGCAACTACATTGATTGATTGATTGAGTGAGTGAGTGGGTGAGTGCAATGGCACAATCTCAGCTCACTGCAACCTCCACCTCCTGGGTTCAAGCAATTCTCCTGCCTCAGTCTCCCAAAATAGGTGTGATTACAGGCATGTGACACCACGCCTGGTTTTGTATTTTTAGTAGAGATGGGATTTCGCCATGCTGGTAACGCTAGTCTCAAACTGGTGATCTCAGTTTATTCGCCTCCCTCAGCCTCCCAAAGTGCCAGGACTATAGGCCTGAGCCACGATGTTCTTCTGACTACATTTATTACCAGCCATTTATTACCAGGGTACCCATGTTGTACAGTGCCTGGCATACACCAGGTTGTTAGTTAACAGCTATTGATCTAATGCAGGGCTAATAAGGTAAGGTTTATTTTTTTTCCTTCAACATGCTGTGCCTGTTTCAGATGCAAATAAGACCTCAGGAGTCTGCCTGAAGTGACTTAAAATAAAAAATGTTCCCCCAGATGGGAACATTTAGTTGCAAGAAAATCAAACAGTCACTTGGATGGTGTGACAAGTTAGGTATGAATGTATCACCTGTACCAGCTTAGTGAGATGCATGTTTACATCACATAACAAACACCTGTCTGCCACGCTCAGGGCTTACAGTCTGAATTGCTGATGAGAAATAAAGTGGTATCTAGACAGCCCCAGAGAATGATGTTCCATATATCCATAAGCATTAGTAGCATTTCTAAAAATTATCAAACATCCTTTAAAAACAAGATATCCTAACACGCAAGCAGTTTAGGAGTATTTTAAAAAATGATAAACAGTGCGACTTCATTCACCTGAAATGGAGCACAAGACCCTTTTGAAGGAACTCCTACCCATTCCTGCAAAAGTTCTGTCGACTCTTGAAGGTACCACAGAACTAAGCGTTTCTTTTGTGTGTGTTTCCAAAGAGGTTTTAGCCAAGACTTTGGCCTCTAACAGACTCCCTGATTAAAATATGGCTTAGAAACTCTACCTGCCTACCTGAAAAAGCATCAAAACTAGAGAGTACTTTTCACGGGCATGAAAACATGAAAATAAAATCACGTTCTTCTCTTTGCAATTCCCTTTCCCTCACCTTTCACTTCATTAAATATACTTCAGCATCATTGTGCACAGGTGCAGGGACCACTACATATCTAAAAAAGGAAAAAACCCTCAAGTATATGGGGATGGTCTGGCAACTCTGCCTTTGCAGAAATCATTTTTTTCCTCCAGATGGAAGTGTCTCACTATTTTCAGCATTCTCATCTAACAGCCAAACTTAGTTTCCACTGACTTTGAAAGGGATAAGCTTAAGTCTAAACTCTTAAGCAAGAACGAGGGTTCAATTTTCTAATAATGAAAATCCCAGACAGGTTTTTCAACCTACCAAATCGTTACAATTTTATTCACCCTTCTCTCTCTCTCCACAACCACTAACATCACCACCCACAAAAGAAGAAGAAAATCCCTCCCGTGTTCCCCGAATGTGTACTGCTGCTAGCTCCGAAGCTCTATAGAGTTTTGTAATGGAGTGTGAACTGCTAGCCCGGATCTGGGCTCGTGTTCTATCTCCTAACTACTAAGGAGAGAGGGAGGACAAATCCGCTGAGCAGAAAAATAAATAAATAAATAAATAAATAAATAAATAAATAAATAAAAACTTTCCTCCTCATTTATAACCTCTCATGGATGCAGCGCCGACGAGGGTCGCCAGGTGCGCAGGGCGCCTGACAAGCGACCCACTGGCCAGCGCGTTCTTCGCCGGGCCGGGTCCCAGCACCCTGCAGGTCTCCGCCCTGCCAGGAAAGGAAGCGGCCCCGCCAGGCAGTGGGATCGGCCGCCGCGTCCCGTCCTCACCCTTGGCCAGGGAGTGAGTGACATCCTCGATGTGCCCTCGGCCCGGAAAACGCGCCGCTTCCGAGGGAGGGCGTCGGCGACGGGAAGGACCTCCCGTGCTCCTTAGCAAACATTAGGGTCGCAGTTTCCTAAGAGACGCGACTGGGATGGGGGAGGGAGGCCCAGGCAGAGGCTGGTGCTGGGGGCAGAGAAAGCGACACTAGGTTGCAGGCTGGTGTGGAAGGGGCATAGGTGCCCCGGAAACAGCCACAGATTTTTCCAGTGGGAGAAGCCCCGCCGCCACCCGCCTTTTTCCTGGACTCACGATGGAACCCGGCACCGAACCCCCTACTCGCGCGAGGAAGGTGCACTCCACACTGACGGATCCCTGTAAAACACACACCCCGCCAACAGAAGGACCAGGAATGATAGGCGCCCCCATGGCAAGGCCCTGGCCCCTTCTTTCCTGGGCGCCTTAGGTGGTAGTCGGCCACACCAAAACCGCCAGCCAGGAAAGGGCCAGGGAGCAGGACTGCCTGCTGCCCCCTCGACGCCAGTGTCCTCTGCCCAGGAATTTCAAATCCGCAGAGCAGGGTGCGGCAGGCACTTCCACCAAACACCCTCGCGAGAGCACCCCGGGAAGACACCTCCTGGCCAGCACCCCTGATGCTTTGCGGCTGCAGGGGAAAGCAGGAGCCCTAGTTGCCAGGCTTCCCTGCCACAGGGGAAGGATGCCAGGGGAGAGAGGGCAGAAGGTGGGGAGCAGTGTCAGGAAGATGTTTCTGGCCTGGGAGGCTTGCACCATCCGAGTCCCGGCGGCTCAGTAACAAATAAATTCACCCCAGTGTTCCGGGAGGCCAAGGCAGGAGAAGCACTTTTGTCCAGAAGTTGCAGCCCAGCCTGGGCAACGTGGTGAGACCCCGTCACTACGGAAGACATTTAGTCAGGGGTGATGGGCCACGCCTGCAATCCCAGCTACTCGGGAGGCTGAGGTGAGAGGCTCTCTTGACATTACAGTGAGTCATAAGCTTGTGCCACTGCACTCCAGCCTGGATGACAGAGCAAGACCCTTTCTCATAGAATAAATAAATATATGAATAAACTCGGCGTCTGGGTTGGGCCGGATTCCTACCCTCCAAAAGCTAATATGGATGCACATCAGGTCTTTCTCAGGGAGCGCTGCAGAGACCCTCACTACATGTGCTGGGTGCTGCTTGACGTGGCCAGTAGCTCAGTAAGAAGAGGAGTAGGAGTGAAGGAGTGGAGAAAGAGGAGGAGGAAGAGAGGAAAAAGTAAAGAGAAAAAGGAAGCAGGAAACAAGAAGAACAGGAGAGGAGGCGAAAGTGAGAAGATAGTAAGAATAGAGGAAGAGGAGAAGATAAACAGGAGAGGAGGACAAGGGGACCAGGAGAGATGAGGAGATAAACAAAGCTGGGAGGAGGAGAGAAGGAAGAGGAGGAGGAGAGGAGGAGGAAGAGAAAAGAAAGATGAGGAGAGGAGAAGGAGAGGAGGAGAAAAAAGGGAGGAAGGGGAGGAAAAAAGGGAAGAGGAGGAGAAAAAAGGGAGGAGGAGGAGAGAAGGGGAAGCTGGAGAGACAAAGGATGACAGGAGGAGGAGGAGGAAAAGGAGGATCAGAGGAAAATGAGAAGGAGGAGAGGAGACAGAGAGGAGGAGGAGGAGAGGAAGAGGGGGAAAAAGGAGGAGATAAAGAGGAGGAGAGAAGGAGGAGAGGAGAAAAATGAGGAGGAGGAAAGGGGAGAAGGAGCAGAGGAGGAGGAGAAAAAGAAAAGGAAAAGGAGGAGGAAGAAGAGAGAAGGAGGAGGAGGAGAGAGGAGAAGGAGAGAAGGAGGAGGAAGAGAGGAAAAGAAGGAGGAGGAGAGAAGAGATAAAGGAGGAGGAGAGGAGGAGAGGAGGAGAATGAGGAGGAGGAAGAGAGAAGGAGAGGAAAAGAATACGGAGGAACAGAGAAGAAGGAGGAGGAGCAGGAAAAGATGAGGAGGAGAAGGGGAGAAGGAGAGGAGGACAAGGAGAATGAGGAGGAGAGGAGAAGGACACAGAGGAGAGGGGAAAAGAAGGAGAAGAGGAGAAAAAGCAGAAGAAGAAGAAGAAGAAGAAGAAGAAGAAGAAGAAGAAGAAGAAGAAGAAGAAGAAGAAGAAGAATAAGAATAGAGGAGGGGGAGAAAGAGAGGAGAAGGAGGAGGAGAAAGAGTAGGAGAGGAAGAGGAGGAGGAGAGGAGAAGGAAGAAGATAAAAAAGAGGAGGAGGAGAGGAAGAGGAAAGGAGGAGGAGAAGGAGAGGATGAGGAGGAGAGAAGGTGGAGGAGAGGAAGGGAAAGAGGAGAAGGAGGAGGAGGAGATGAGGAGAAAAAAGGAGGGGAGGGGGAGGAGAGAAAGAGCAGAAGAAGAAGCAGAGAAGGAGGAGGAGAGGAAAAGAAGGGGGAGAGGAGGAAAGGAAAAAGGAGGAGCAGGGGGAGAGGGGGAGGAGGAGAGGAGAAGAAGAAGGAGAGGAAGAGGAAAGGAGAAGGAAAAGGAGGAGAGGAGAAAGAGAGGAGGAGAAAAAGGAAAAAGGTGAAGAACAAAGTAAGGAGGAGTAGAAGAAGAGAAAAAGGAGGTGGAGGAGGAGAGGAGAGGAAGGAAGAGAAAAAGAGGAGGAGAGGAGGAGCAGAGGAGAAGGAGGACAGGAAGAGGAGAGGAGGAAGGCAAAAGAAGAAGGAGGAGAGGAGAAGGAGGAGGAGCAGGAGGAGAGGAGAAGAAGACAAAAAGGAGGAAGAGAAGAAAAGGAGGAGGTGCAGGAGGAAAAAAGGGACAAGTAGGAGAGAAGGAGGAGGTGGAGGAGAAGAGAAGAAGCAGGAAGAGAAAAAGAAGGCAGAGGAGGAGAGGACAAGGAGTGGAGAATAAAGAGAGAAGAAGGAGGAGGAGAGGAGAAGGAGGAGGAGGAGAGGAGGAAAAGAAAAAAGAAGAGACGAGGAGGAGAGGAGAAGGAGGAGGAAGAGGAAGAATGTAGAAGAAGAGGAAGAGGAGGAGAGAAAAAGGAGGAGAGGAGGAGGAAAAGGAGAGGAGGAAGAGAGTAGAAGAAGGAGTAGGAGGAGCAGGAGGAAAAGAAGAGGAGCAGAGGAGAAAAGGAGAAAGAGGAGTGGAGGGGGAAGAGGAGATGAGAAAAGAAGGGGAAGGAGGAGGAGAGGAAGAGAGGAGAGGAAGGAGAAGGAGAAAGAGAGGAGAAGGAGGAGGAAGAGAGAAGAAAAATAAGGAGGAAAAAAGAGGAGAAGAGTAGAAAGAGGAGGAGGAGGAAGAAAAGGAAAGAAGAAGAGGAGAAGAAGGAGGAGAAGAGGAGGAGTAAAAGATGAGTAGGAGGAGGAGGAGAGGGGAAGATGGAGAGGTTTAGGGGGAAGAGGACGAGAAAAGAGGAGGAGAACAAGAGAAGGAGGAAAAGGAGGAGAGAAAAAGAAGGAGGAGGAGAGGAGAAGGAAGAGAAGGGGAGGAGGAGGAAAAGGAGGGGAGGGGGAGGAGGAAGGAGAGAGGATAAGGGGGGAAGAGAGGAGAAATAGGAGGAGCAGGAAGGAGAAGGAGGAGAAAAAGAGAAGGAGAAGAGGAGAAGGGAGGAGGAGGAAAAGGAGAGGAACAGACGAGGAGGACAGGAGAAGGAGGAGGGGGAGGAGGAGGAGAGAAGAAAAATGAGAGGAGAGGAGAAGAAGAAGAAAAGGAGGAGGAGATGATAAGAGAAGGAGGAGAGAAGGAGGAGAAGAAGAGGAGAGTAGGAGGAGAGGAAGAGATGAGGATGAGAGGAGGAGGGGGAGGAGAAGGGGGAGGAGGAAAAAGAGAAGAGAGGAGGAGAGGAGAAGGAGAAGGCGAGGAGGTGGAGGAGAGGAAGAGGAGGAGGAGAGAAGCAGTAGAAGGAAAGGAGGAGGAGGAGGAAAAAGGAGAAGAGAAGAAGAAGGAGGAGGAGGAGGAAAAAGAGAGGAGAAGAGAAGAAGAAGGAGGAGGAGAGGAGGAGGAAACAATGGGAGGTGGAGGAGAGTAGGAGATGGAGGAGGAGAAGAGGAGAGGAGGAGGAGAGAAAGATGAGAGGAAGAAAAGGAGAGGAGAAAGAGAGAGGAGAAAAGGAGGAGGAGAGGAGGAAGTGAAGGGGAGAAAGAGGAGATAATGAGGAGGAGGAGAGGAGTGGGAGGAGGCAGAGGAAAGGGGGAGATGGAAAAGAGAAAGAGAAGAGGAGGAGGAGGAGAAAAAAGTTATCACTTTGTGGCATTCAGTAATTATGACTATTGTCATGGCTTTTGGATTAAAGTTTAAACTCAATAGGAGAGATAGGCACAAAGATCAAAGATCCAGATTATTTCAGAGCTCAATTTCAGAACTAAAAAAAAGATACGTGGTAATACACATGTGGACGTTGCCAATGCAAAAGAGTTGCATTATTTTGGTTTTGGATCCAGCCATATGTCAACATACACAATGTAGGCAGTGCCTAGGAGAGGGCAGAGAGCCACAACACTTAGGTGCTGGGCCTAGTGATATGTCGCAATCTCTTTTTGGTCAGAGCCCAAACAGTAGAGGAGAGCCACATCACCTAGGTTCTAGGTTCAGCAATACATCACAATACTTTCTGAGAGGAAGACCAAAGAAGGAGAGCCACATCACCTAGGCGAGAGCCCCAGAGATACGGCACAATGCCTTCTGTGGGTAGGGATCAGGAAGAAGAGGAAAGTGACATAACCTAGGGACTACAGCCAGCTATATGTTACAATCATCCCAAGGGGCAGGGACGATGCATGAGAGGAGAGTCACATCAAGTAAGTGCTGAGCAAAGCAATATGTAACAATCAGAGGAGAGTGTCATCTCCTACATGCTGGCCCATGAGATATGTTACAACATCTCCTATGGGCAAAGCCCAGGTGAGAGAAGAGATTAACATCAAATCGTTGATGGGCTAAGAGATACTTTGCAATGCCCCCTGTAGAAAGAGACTAGGAGAAATAAATCCGATTGCCTGTGTGCTTGGCCCAGGGATAAGTCACTTTTTCATCTGTGGAAATGGCCCAGGTGGGTGAGGAGAGTTACATCACTTAGATGCTGGGAACAGAGATATGTAACAATCTCTTCTATAAGCAAGACCCTGGTAAGAAAAGAAAGACACATCAAATATTTATGGACCCACAGATGCCCCCTTTTTTGACAGAGTCAAGGCAAGAAAGTCACATCACCTTGGTCCCGGGCCCAGCAATAGGTCACATTACCTTCTGAAGACAGGGCCAAGGCAAATGAGTAACATCTTGGAGCTGGGCCCAGGATATATGTAACAATCTCCCCTGTGGGCAGAACCTAGGAAGAAGAGAAGTGTCACGTTAGCTAGGTGCTGAGCCCAGAGATATGTCACCATCCCTCCAGGCAAGAGATGAGAGTACATTACCTGGGTGAGGAGTGCAGGGGGATATCACAATCCCCGTTTTAGGCTGTGCCCAGGCAGAAGAGTCACATCGCCTAAGTGTTAGAATGAGCAACGTGTCACAATGCCCCTTGTGTGCAGCGCCAAGGTAGGAGAGAAAACTTACATCACCTGAGTGCAAGTCCCAGTGATATGTACCGATGCCTCCTGTAAGAGGCACCAAGGCTTGAGAATAGAGTCATCTCACCTGGGTGCTGGGTCCAGCAATATATCACCATTCTATTTGTGAACCAAGCCCAGGCAGGAGAGTCAACTCCGGTGTTTGGCAGAGGCGTATGTCAAAATCACACCTTCAAAAATGCCAGGCATGAGATTAGCAATCCCTCACATGTCCTGGTTCTAGGTCTGAGAGTCAACATGTCTTGTATGTTGTGCAAAGTACGTGAGTCACAACCTCAACTGTGAACTGGATCTGTGCAGCAACTTCTCAATGTTTTCTGGGCATTGTGTCCCCTTAGATAAGTCACAGCCTGACACGTGTGCTAAATGATGGTTTGAGGGTCACCGAATCCATGCATAACAAATCCATGTATGAGAGTCAACACTGCAACTCTTGACTGCCTCTAGATACAAGATTCAAAACCTCAACAGTGGGCCATGGTCATGTGAGAGGACAACAATCTTTACTCTTGACTGTGTCTGCTTACTACTGTCACAATCTCACTTTGAGCTGGCTCTGTTAGTGCACTCTCTTCACCACTCAAAGAAGTTATGAGATACATGGTTTGGCTCTATGTCCTCACCCAAATCTCATTTACAATTGTAATCTCCACGTGTTGAGGGAGGAAGGTAATTGGATCGTGGGACAGTTTCCCCCATGCTGTTTTTGTGAAAGTGAGTGAATTCTTTCCGATCTGATGGTTTTAAGTGTAGGAGGTTCCTCCTTCATTCACTTTCTCCCTCCTGCCACCTTGTGAAGAAGGTCCTTGCTTCCCCTTCTGCCATGATTATAAATTTCCTGAGGCCTCCCCAGCCATGTGGAACTGTGAGCCAATTAAACCTCTTTTCTATCTAAATTTCCTGGTCTTTGGCAGTTCTTTACAGCAATGTGAAAATGAACTAATACTAATACAATATGATATGCATGAGAGTTACAATCTGCATTAAGACCTTCATGCTGATATGGGCCCATGATTGTACGTGTCACTCTAAGCTCAGGTATGAGAGTCAATACCTCCCCAGTTGACTGGGTCTAAATAGAAGAGTACTCATCTGCCTATGAGCTGGGTTTAGAAATGGGTCACTATCCCATCTGTGGCCAGATGTTCACATATGACTGACACAATTCTGTCTGTAGACTGTGTCTACGGGTGAGATTCAGCATCTCACCAGTGGGTGGTGTCCATTGTGAGGACGACTATTTTAAGGATTAGCAGGGTGTGCATACCAGAAACACAGCATCTCTTGTGTCCTTGGACCTGTGATGACACTCTCTGTGCCACATGAGGGCTTTACACAATATGCAAGAGAGTGGTAAACTTCTGTGATCTTTATACAAAGAGGACACTCAGGATCTTACCTTTTCCCTAAGCCTAGCTATAAGAGACAGTATCGCTCTTATTGGCTAGTTCAAGGTATGAGAGTCATCATCACACCAGTGAGCTGGGCCAGGATATATGTCACAGTCACTCCTCTGGATTAGGAGTAAGCAGGAGAGTAACATTACCTGCGTTTGGGGCCAGATGTATGTCACAATCTTCTCTGAGGGCTGAGCAATATGTCACAACGATCTATGTATTCAAGACCCAGTCAAAAGGGCCTCATTACCTTGTTGCGGGGTCCAGTGATGTGTCATAATCTTTTCTGTTAGGAGGGTGCAGGCAGAAAAGAAGAGTCACATTTCCTAGGTAGTGTATGCAGATATATGTCACAAGGCCCCCTGTGGGCAGGGCCCAGGCAGGAGCCTCTTATTTTCTAGGTGTTGGACCCAGCGTTATTTCACAATACACCAAATATGTGGGGCCTGGGAGAAAGGAGAGTCACATCACATAGGTGCTGGGCCAAGTGATATGTTATAATAACCCTCTTTAGCAGGGCCCCGGCAGAAAAATAAATGTGTCACATCACCCAGGTGATAAACAAAAAGATATGGCATAACACCCCTGAGGGCAGGGCTCATGCAGAAGAGGTGCATCACATAGCTGTTAAGATAGGCCATATGTCACAATATACAATCTAGGTTGAGCTCAGGCAGGAGAAAAAGGTAACATTACCTATGTGCTGGGCTCAGCGATACATCACAATACCTCTTTGGTCAGAGCCCAAGAAGTAGAAGAGAGTTACCTCACCTAGGTGCTGTGTCCATCAGTATGTCACAATACTCACTGAGGGAAGGGCCCAAGAATGAGGATTACATCATTTTGGTGAAGGGCCCAGAGCTGTGTACCAATGCTCCCTGTGGGTAGGGCTTAGGAAAAAAGAAGAGAGTCACATAACCTGTCACATAACCTAGACAGATGAGCCCAGCCCTATGTCAAAACTACAACAGTGGTCAGAGTCCAGACATGAGAGGAGAATCACATCACATAAATGTTGGTTGAAGGAATATGTCACAATCCCCACTGGGACAGAAGCAGAGAAATAAGGAGAATTACACCATCTAGGTAATGGGCCGAGATATGTTGCAGTGACCCCTGTGGGCAATGACCAGGCAGTAGAAGGACATCGCCTATGTGTAGGGCCTAGGGATAATTCACTCTAACTGTTGTGGGCATAGCACAGGCAAACGAGGAGAGTCCCAACACCTAGGTGCTGGAATCAGAGACACGTCGCAATCTCTTCTAACGGCAAAGCCCAAGTAAGCAAGAAGAGTCACAGCAAATAGTTCATGAACTTAGAGATATGTCACAATGTCCCCTGTGGACAGGGTTCAGGGAAGAGACTCACATCGTCTTGGTGCTGAGCCCAGCAATATGTCACAAAGCTTTCTGAAGTCAGGACCAAGGCAAAAGGGTAACATCACCTTACCGTTGGGTCCAGAGACACATCACAACTCTCCTGCAGGCAGAACCTACAAAGAATAGAAGAGTCACATCAACTCAATGCTGGGCCCAGTGATAGGTCACAATATTCCCTGTGAGCAGAGATCAGGCAGAAGTGAGTCACATCACTTCGCTAATGGGTGCAGAGATGTCACAATGCCTTCTGTAGGCAGGGACCAAGCAGGAGAGTTACATCACCTGGGTTCTGGACCCAGCAATATATCACAATGGGCCATGTGGGCAGGGTACAAGCAGGAGAATCACATAACTTGGGTGCTGGGCCCAGGGATATGTCACAATGCCTTCTGTGCACAGTGACAAAAGAGAAGGGTAGACTCACATTAACTGGATATAAGGCCTAGTGACAGTGATATGTCACAATGCTGTCTGTGGGCAGTGCCAAGGGAGTGGACTAGCGTCCCATCATGAAGGTGCCGGGTTTAGCAAGATGTCAAAATTCCATCTGTGGGTTGGGCCCAGGCAAAAGGGTCAAATCACTTAGTTGCTGGACAGAGGCATATGTCACACAATCTCACATGCAGAATGATACAGGGATAAAGTTAAAATTCTTGCACATGGCCCAGTTCTAAGTATGGGAGTCAACATCTCGTCTATGTTGGGTCTAAATACATAAGTCACAATCTTAATGGTGGACTGGGTCTGTGCGTGAGAAGCTCACTTTCTTCTGTGCACTAGAACTCCTTAGTAGAGTTGCAGCCTCACAGGTGGGCTGAATCTTGGTCTGAGAGTCACCAGCCCACCTGTGGACTGGATCTACATATAACAGTCACTCTCAAGTTTCCACTGCCTCCAAATGTGACATTCAGAACCTCAAAAGTTGGCCATGTTCATGTGGCAGTATGACAGTCTTTATTGTCAAATGAGTGTGCATACAAGTGTCAAACTCTCACCTGTGCTGTGCCTTGTCAGAAAACACTTTGTAGCACCAGAGGGATTTATGCATGAGAGTCTCAATATGCTCTGAGACTTCCCTGCTGGTCTCAGAGATCTGGTATGGGCCCATGGTATGGACCCATGGTTATAATTTTTACCCTAATCTCTTGTCTCAGAGTCAACTTCTCTTCAGTTGGCTCAGTCCAAATAGAAGTATCCTCACCTGCCTATGAACTAGGTTTAGAAATGAGTCACCATCCCAACTGTAGCATATGAGAGAAACAATTCCAGCTGTGGACTACGTCAACCTGTGTGATTCAGGACCTCACCTGCGGGCTCTGTCCACCTGTAAGGGTGAAAATCCTAATGGATGGTAGGGTGAGAATATGAGAAACACAGTCTTATTTGAATGCTGGACTCTGTGGTGGCATTCTGTTCCACACTAGGGCTTTATACAATGTGTGAGAAAGTAATAATTTTCTATAACCTTCATACAAAGAGGAGACATGGGATCTTACCCATTTCTCTAATCCCAGCTAAAACAGACAGTATATTTTCTATTGACTGGTGTGTGGTATTAGAGTCATCATTGCAACTGTTAGCTGGACCAAGATACATGTCCCTACCTGTGGGTAGGGAGCAAACAGGAGAGTCACATCACCTGTGTTCTGGGCCAGGAATGTGTCACAATCTTCCCTGGCAGAAGGGACCAGGCAGAAGAGTAATATCACCTGGGTATTTAGCCAGGAATGTGCTACAGTCATAATCCCCTCCTGAAAGCTGGATGCAGGGTGCAGGCTGCAGAACCATGTCACCTTGGTAATGGGCCCAGCAATGTGTCAAAATGCTTTCTATGGGCAAGGCCCAATTAGGAGAGACTCATCATCTGTTTGCTGAGGCCAGCAATATGTCACAATCTTCCCGTAGGCAGGGCTCAGGCAGAAGAGAGCCACATTGCTTAGGTGATGAATGCAGAAATATGTCACCAGGTCTTCTGTGGACAGGCTCCAGCCAGGAGCCTTCCATTTTCTAGGTATCAGGCCCAGCAATATGTCACAATGCCCAAAACATGTGGGGATCAGGCAAAAAAAGAAAAAAGAGACTCACGTCACCTCAATGATGGATCAAGTGATATGTCACAATCTTCTTATTTGGCAGGTCCCAGGCAACAAAAATGTGTCATATCTCCTAGGTGATGAACGAACAGTATCATCTAATACCCCTTGTCTTCAGGGCTCATGCAGAAGGGTCATATCACCTACTTGTTGGGTCCAGCCATATATTACAATACACAATGTATGCTGGACCCAGGCAGGAGAGGAGAGTAACATCCCCTGGGTCCTGTGTCCAGGGATACATCACAGTGCCTCCTTGAGCAGAGCCCAAGAAGTAGAGAAGAGTCACACTACTTAGGTGCCAGATACAACAATTTGCCACAATACTTCCTGAGAGAAAGGCTTAGGTGGAGGTGTCACATCACCTTAGTGAGGGAGAAAAAAATATGTAACAATGTCCCTGGTAAGTAGACCTAGAAAAAAAGAGAAGCATCACATAACATAGGGCCAGTGCCCACTTATCTGTTACAATCACACCCGTGGGCAGGGCTCAGGCAAGAGTAGAGAGTAATATCATGTAGGTGCTGCAGCAAGCAATATGTCACAATTACCACTGTGGGCAGGTCCCAGAAAGAAAACAAGAATCACATCACCTAGGTCAGGTCATGGGCCCAGAGATATGTCACCGTGGCCCTTGTGGACAATAATCAAGCAGAAGAATGACATTGCTTGTGTGCTGGGTCTAGTGATAATTCATTATCCCTTCTGTGTGCCTGGCACAGGCAAAAGAGAAGAGTCACAACACCTAGCTGCTTGACCCAGAAATATGTCACTATCTCTTCTATGGGCAAAGTCCACGTAAAACAGCAGAGTCACATCAAATAAGTGATGCAGTCAGAGATATGTCATAATGCCTTCTGTTGGCAGGGCCCATGCAAGAGAGTCACATCACCTAGGTGTTGGACCCAGCCTTATATCACAATGCACAATGTATTCAGGGCTTAGGCAAGAGATGATAGTCACATCATTTAGGTCTTGGATCTATTGAAACATTACAATTTTTTATTTAGCAGAGGCTAAGCAGCCTAGAAGAGTCACATCACCTAGGCTTTAAGTCCAGCAACACCTTGCAATAACCCCTGAGAAGAGGGCCCAGGTAAAAGGGTAACATCATCTATGTGAAAGGCCCAGAAATATGTCACAATTCTCTGTGTGGGTAAAAAACAGAATGAAGAGGGAAGTTACATAACCTAATAGATGGGCTGATCTATACTTCACAATCACTCTAGTGGGAAGAGCTCAAACATGAGAGGAGAGTCACACCACATAGGTGCTGCATATTTTGCAATACAGAATGTATGCAGAGCCTGGAAAGGAGAGGACAGTCACATCACCTAGGTGCTGTTCCCAACAATACATTACAATCTCTTCTTGGGCACAGCCCAAGCAGTACAGGAATTATATTACCTTGCTGTTGGACCAAAAAATATGGCACAATATACCCTGAAAAAAAGGTCCAGACAGCAGTGTCACATCACCCGGGGAGGCTTTCAGAAATATGTCAAAATGCCTCCTGTGGTTAAGGCTGAGGAAGAAGAGAACATAACCTAGGGTCTGGGGCCAGCCATGTGTTACAACAACCTCAGTGAGCAGGGCCCAGGCATGAGAGGAGGGTCACATAACATAGATGCTGTCCCCAGTGATATGTCACAACTCACACTGTGGACAGGTCTCTGCAATAAAGGAGAGTCACATAATCTGGTTGATGGTCACAGAGATACATCACAATGTGTTTATCTCTTGTCCTTACGGACATGAACCAGACAGAATAGTCACATCTCCTCTGGGCTGTGTCCAGGGATAATTTACTCTCCCTTCTGTGATCTGAGCCCAGGAAGCAAAGGAGACTCACATTACCTAGGTGTTGGGGCCAGAGGTATGTCACAATGTCACCTGTTGGCAAGTACCAAGTAAGAGAGGAGAGTAACATCAAATAGATGAGGGGTCCAGAAATATGTCACAATTCCCCTTGTAGGCAGAATCTAGGCAGGAGACTCACATAACCTGGGTTTTAGACCTAGAAATATGTCACAAGATGCAATGTGGGCAATGCCAAGGCAGAAGAATAAAAAACATACACTCTAGGTGCTAGGTGCAGAAATATGTCACAATTTCATGTGACATTCCTGGACCTAACACCTAGGGTATATGTCTTTATTGTGACATCCTCACTCAGGTGCTTGACAGACATCTATGTCACAATTAGAGCTGCAATCAGAGCTGACCCATTTTCCTAAGCCTAGCTAAGAGACAGTATCTTTCATATTGGCTGGATGAAGTTATGAGAGTCATTGTGACTGCAAACTGAATTAAGATACATGTGACAATCCCACAATCGGGTAAGAAGGGAGTGAGCTGGAGAATCACATCACCTGGGTGCTGTGCCAGAGATATTTACAACCTTCTCTGAGGGCAGTGCCCAGGCAGGAGAGTCACATCACATTGTTGCTGGGCTGGAAGCATGTCATAATTTGTTCTAAGAGTAAGAACCAGGCAAGAGAGTCACAGTACCTGTGTTTTCAACCAGCGGTATGTTATAATCCCCTCCTGAAAGCAGGACTAAGGCAGCAGAGTCCTTTCACCTGGTTGCTGAGCCTAATGATGTGTCACAATGTCTTCTGTGGCTAGGCCCAATCAGCAAATGCACATTACCTAGTGCTGGCTCCAGTGATGTGTCACAATACTTTTTATTGGGATGGTCCAGGCAGAAGAGGAAATCTGAAACACCTAGGGGATGAACAAAAAGTCACATCTCAATAACCTTGTGGGCAGGGCCCACATCACCTAGCTGCTGGGTTCAGTGATATGTCACAATCCCTTCTGTGGGCTGGGCCCAAAAAAGAAGAGTCAAATCCCTTGGGTGCTGGGAAGAGGCACATTTCACACCTGCAAGGAAGTCCGAGAATGAGATTAAAAATTCCACACACGTCCAAGTTCTAGGTATGAGAGTCAATGCCTCCTGTATGTTGCTTCTATATAGATGAGCGACAATCTCTACAATGGACTGAATCCACTCATGAGAGCCTCGATTTTTTCTGTGTACTGTGTTCCCTTATTAGAATCACAGTCTCACAGGTGTGCTAGATTTTTGTCTGAGAGACACCAATCAATATGTGGACCAGATCCACTTATGAGAGTCAATTTTCCAACTTTTGACTGTCTCCAGGTATGAGATTCAGAATTTCAACAGTAGGCTGTGAAAGGATGACCATCTCTACTGTTTGCTGTGTGTGTGTAAGACTATCACAATCTTACATTTGTTCAGGGCCATGTTAAGACATGTTCTGTATCACCCAAGGGCTTTATATGGTATGCATGGGAGTCACAATTTCCTCTAAATCCTTTGTGCTGGTATGGACCCGTGATAGTGTCTTTAGCTTTAAGCCCAGGTATGACAGTCAACATCTTTCTAATTGGCTGGGTCCAGATAGGAGAGTTTCACCTGCCAGAGCTGGGTTTAGAAATGAGTCACCATCGAGGCGATGAACCGAGGGACTAGGCAGAGCAGTGGAACCGCCGCCAGGTCGCTGTAGGTCCACGCCGCCAGTCGCGCTGCCAACCCGCTCAGCGTCCGCCGCCGCCATGGGAGCGCAGGTGGAAACCATCTCCCCAGGAGACTGGCGCACCTTCCCGAAGCGCGGCCAGACTTGCGTGGTGCACTACACCGGGATGCTTGAAGATGGAAAGACATTTGATTCCTCCCGGGACAGAAACAAGCCCTTTAAGTTTATGCTAGGCAAGCAGGCGGTGATCTGAGGCTGGGAAGAAGGGGTTGCCCAGATGAGTGTTGGTCAGAGAGCCAAAGTGACTATGTCTCCAGATTATGCCTATGGTGCCACTGGGCACCCAGGCATCATCCCACCACATGCCACTCTCGTCTTCGATGTGGAGCTTCTAAAACGGGAATGACAGGAATGGCTTCCTCCCTTAGCTCCCTGTTCTTGGATCTGCCATGGAGGGATCTGGTGCCTCCAGACGTGTGCACATGAATCCATATGGCGCTTTTCCTGATGTTCCACTCCACTCTGTATAGACATCTGCCCGGACTGAATGTGTTCTGTCACTCAGCTTTGCTTCTGACACCTCCGTTTCCTCTTCCCCTTTCTCCTCGTGTGTGTGTTTACCTAAACCATATGCCATAAACCTCAAGTTATTCATTTTATTTTGTTTTCATTTTATGGTGAAGATTCACTTTCAGTCTTTTGGATATAGGTTTCCAGTTAAGTACCTGGTTAAGTATTAACAGCACAAGTGATAGGTTAACGTTAGAATAGGAATTGGTGTTGGGGGGGTTGCAAGAATATTTTATTTTAATTTTTTGGATGACATTTTTATCTATTATATATTAAACATTTTTGCTGCTGCTCTGCAAAGCTATAGCAGATTTGAGGTGCTGTTGAGGACTGAATTATTCTCCAAGTTGAGAGATGTCCTTGGGTTAAATTAAAAACCCTACCTAAAACTGAGGTGGGGATGGGGAGAGCCTTTGCCTCCGACCCCACCCTCCCCTTAAACCCTCTGCCTTTGAAAGCAGATCATGTTCACTGCAATGCTGGACACTACAGGTATCTGTCCCTGGGCCAGCAGGGACCTCTGAAGCCTTCTTTGTGGCCTGGCTTATTTTATTATTTTTATTTTTTTTTCATCCTGTGGTTTTTCTAATGGACTTTCAGGAATTTTGTAATCTCATAACTTTCCAAGCTCTACCACTTCCTAAATCTTAATAACTTTAATTGACAGTTTCAATTGAAGGTGCTGTTTGTAGACCTAACACCCAGTGAAAGCCCAGCCATCATGACAAATCGTTGAATGTTCTCTTAAGAAAATGATGCTGGTCATCGCAGCTGCAGCATCTCCTGTTTTTTGATGCTTGGTTCCCTCTACTGATCTCAGAGTTTCCTGGCTTTTCCTCCCTCAGCCCCTTCTCACCCCTTTGCTGTCCTGGTAGTGATTTGGTGAGAGAAATCATTGCTACCCCCTCCCCCCGGCACCATATATGAGTTTCAAGTTTTATTATTGCAATAAAAGTGCTCTATGCCAGCTTTTCTCAAAAAAAAAAGAAAAAAAAAAAAGAAAGAAAGAAAGAAAGAAATGAGTCACCATCACAACTCTGAACAGAAATTTACAAATGAATGTCACAATTTTCACTGTGGACTGCATCCGTGTGTGAGATTAACTGGGCTTTGTCCATGTGTGAGGGTGACAATCCTAATGGTTGCCAGGGTGAGTACATAAGAAACAGTCTCATCTGCACGCTGGGCCTTGTGATGACACTCCCTCTACCACCCAAGAGCTTTATACAATATGCGAGAGAGCGGTAACCTTTTATAACCTTTGTACAGAAAGGAAACCCAGGATCTTACCCATTTTTCTACACCTAGCTATGAGAGAGAGTATTTGTCCCCTTGGCTGGTTCAAAATGTTAGAGTCATTATTGCACTTGTGCACTGGGCTATATATAAAATCCTACCTATATGTGGGGAGCAAACAGAAGAGTCACATCACCTAAATGCTGAGCCAGGGATATGTGACACTCTTTTCTGAAAGAAGGGGCCAGGCAAAAGAGACACATCACCTGGGTTCTCAGCCAGGGATATGTTACAATTTCCTACTGAAAGCAGGGCACAGCCAACAGCAACACATCACCAGGATTTAGGGCTCAGTGTTACGTCACACTGTGACCTTTGGGTAATACCCAGGCATGAAAGACACATCACCTGGTTTCTGGGTTCCATGATATGTAGTAATCTTTCCTACAAACAGCATGAAAGCAGAGGAGGAGAGTCACATCTCTTAGGTGATGGATGCAAAAATATGTCACAAGGCCTCTGGTGGGCATAGCCCAGGCAGGAGTCTCTCATTCAGTATAAGTTGGGATCAGTATTAGGTCACAATATTCAACATATGCAGGGCCCAGGCAAAAGAGAAGAGTTACATTACCTAGGTGCTCAATTCAGTGATATGTTACAATAACCGTTTTTTTTCCTTTTCTTTCTTTGTCTTCTTCTTTTTTTTTTTTTTTTTTTCTGGCAGAGCCCAGGCGGCAGAAGAGAAGAGTCACATCATCTAGGTGATGAATAAAAAGATATGTCATTATTCCCCTGTGGGCAGTGGTTGTGCAGATAATTCACCTTGTATGTGTTGGACTCAGCAATATATCACAATGCCTGCAGCGCTTTGGAAGGAGAGGAGAGTCATATCACTTAGGTGCTAGGCCCAGCAATACATCTCAGTCACTTCTTTGGCAAAGCCCAAGCGGTAAAAAAGAGTCACATCACGTAAGTTCTGGGTATAGCAATGTGTCAAAATACCCCCCGAGAGGAGGACCAAGGAAAGAGAGTCACTTTGGTGAGAATATCAGAGATATGGGACAATTCCATTTTTGAGTATTCACAAAAAAGAAGAAAGTCCCATTACCTAGGAGCTGGGCTATGCTCTATGACACAATCACCCTAGTGGGCAGGTCCATTAAAGAGAAGACTGTCACATCACATAGGTGCTGGGCGAAGTGATATGTCATAATCCCCATGGTGATAGGCCCAGAGACATCTCACAATGACCTCTTTAGGGAGAGATCAGGCAGAAGAATTACATCATTTGTGTGCTGGGCCTAGTGATAAGTCACTGTCATTTCTGTGGACATGGCCCAGGCAGAAGAGCAGAGTCACATTACCTAGGTGCTGGGCCAAGAGATGTCACAATCTTTTATGTGAGCAAAACCAAGGTAAAAGAGAAGAGTAACATCAGATAGTAGGTGTTACCAGAGATATGTCACAATGCCCCCTGTATGAGAGAACCAGGCAGTCAAAACACATCACTTGGTTGCTTAACCTAGTGATATGTTACAATCTTTCCTGTGGGCATGATGCAGGCAGAAGAGGAGAGTCATATCTCCTATGGGGTGGATGCAGAGATAAGTCACAAGGTCTCCTATGGGCAGGGTCCAGACGGAAGCCTTCCATCCACTAGGGTTTGGGTCCAGTGATATGTCACAACACCCAAATTATACAGGGCCCAGGCAAAAAAGGAGAGTCACGTCACCTAGGTACTAGGTCCAATGATATATCATAATTTTCGATTTTGGCAGGGCCCAGGCAGAAAGCAAGGTTATATCACCAAGGTGATGAATAAAAATACATGTCATAGTTATGTGGACATGACCCATGCAGGAGAGTCACATCACCTAGGTGTTGGACCCAGAAATATGTCACAATATATAATGTATACAGGGCCAAGGCATGAGACGATAGTAACTTCACTTATTTGTTGAGCCAAACTATACAATCGTTTTTGGGGCAAGGCCCAAGTAGTAGAGGAGAGTCACATCACCTCGGTGTTGGGTCCAGCAATGTGTCACAATACCTGCTGAGGGGAGGGTACAGGCAAGAGAGCCATGTCACTTAGGTGAGGGGCCCAGAGATATCTCACAATACCCTCCGTGGGTAGAACTCAGGAAAAAGAAGAGAGTCACATAATCTAGAAACTGGGCCCCGCCATATGTTACAGTCACCCCAGTGGACAGGTCGCAGGCATGAGGGTAGAGTTTCATCACATAGGTGCTGGGCCAAGCCATTTGCCACAACCTTCACTGTGGACAGGTCCCAGGAAAAAGAGGAGAGTCACATCATTTAGGTAACAAAACCTGAGTTATGTCACAGTTACTTGTTTGGGCAGAGGTCAGGAAGAAGTATCACACAACCTGTGTGATGGACTAAGCAATACATCATTCTCTCTATTTTAGGCATGGCCCAGGCAGGAGAGAAGAGCCATATCACCTAAGCTCTGGATTCACAGTTATGTCCCAATTTCTCTTTTGGGCAATGCTCAGGCAAGAGAGCAGAGTCACATCAAGTGGTTGATGGGCCCAGAGATATATCACATTGCCCCCCTGTGGACAGGCACTAGGCAGGAAACTCACATCACCTTGGTGGTAGGACGAGCAATATATCACAATACGTTTTGAGAGCAGAGCTAAAAAGGTAACACCATCTTGGTGTTGACTGCAGAAATATCTTACACTTTTTTTTTTTTTTTTGTGGGCAGAACCTATAAAGAAGGGAAAAGTTGGCCAGGCACGGTGGTTCATGCCTATAATTCTAATGCTTTGGGAGGCTGACGTGGACAGACCACCTAAGGTCACGAGTTTAAGACCAGCCTGGACAACATGGGGAAACCCTGTCCCTACTAAAAATACAAAAATTACCTGGGCATCCTGGTGGGTGCATGTAATCCCAGCTACTCGGGAGGCTGAGGCAGGAGAATCACCTGAACCTGTGAGGCAGAGGCTGCAGTGAGCTGAGATTGCACCACTGCATTCCAGCCTGGGTGACATAGCGTTACTGTGTCTCAGAAGGAAAAGGAAAAAAGAAAGAAAGAGAAAAGTCACATAAGCTAGGCACTGGGTCCAGTTATATGTCACTGTCACCCCTTTGAGAAGGTAACAGTCAAGAGAAGAGTCACATCACCTCTGTGGTGGACACAGAGATACCTCACAATGCTCTCTGTAGGCAGGGCCAGAACACAAGGGTAACATAACCAGGGTGTTAGAACACGCAACATGTCACAATGGCCGATATGGGCAAGACACAGTCAAGAGAGTCACATAACCTGGGTGTGGGACTCAGTTATATATCAAAATGCCTCCTGTGGGCAGCAACAAAGAGAGAGAGGAGGTTCACATCACCTGGATATAAGGCCCAGTGATATGTTACAATCCCCTGTGAGCAGTGCTAAAGCAGAAGAATAGAGTAACATCACCTAGGGGCTGAGTCCAGCAATGTCACAATTCCATCTGGGCTGGGCCCAGGCAGATACGTCAAATCACAAAGGTTCTGTGAGGTGCATATATCACAATCACACCTGCAGGTAGGTCCAGTAATGAAATTAACAATCTCACACATGTCCCGGTTCTAGGTATGAGAGTCAATACCTGGGTGTTGGATCCAAATAGATTAGTTACAGTCTCAACAATTGACTTGATCCATGTGTGAGATCCTAGTTTCTATTTGCATTACTATTAATACCAGTACCTATTAATTCTTCCACATTCTACATCTTTGTTCTGTATGAATGTACATACAAATTTTGATACATATGCAAGATTATATGAGTATTTCTATGTAAATACATACACAAAAATTGTACCTCAAAAAACATTTTTCAATCCTTTAGCATATTCTAAGGGTGCAAATATGGAATTATTTCCCTTTTCTGGCTCAATAGCATGTCATAATGGAACACAGCTGTACAATGTTTTTTGTATAGACAAAGATTCACTTTTGGGCAAGGTCTGAAAAATAAGCTGATAGTAAAGCCGTGTAACACTTTCTGTACAGGTTAGCATTTCTGGACCTTGCTTTTCTTCTCAGTGTATGCATGAGCTATTCTCATCTACTGGGGGCCCGTCTTGATTAAATCTATAGTCGCTGTTTAAGAGAACTGGCTGATTAAATCCACCTGGGCTCATCTGATTGACTGACTGAAATCACCTGGCCTGAGATTATTGGCCAATTAAAATCATCTGGGCTCAAATAGGTGCTGCCTGGTGCTAAACTGAAATCACCTGGACTTAACTAATTGGTTGATTTTAATCTCCTGGGATCAGCTAATTGACTGTAATTACCCGGTTTGAGTTAATTGGCTGATTGAAATCAAAAGTGCTGACCTAATGGGCTGATTGAAATCACTTGGAATGAGGTAACTGACTGATTGAATTTACCTGATCTGAGCAAATTGGCTCATTAGAATTACCTAGACCAAGCTAATTGGCTAATTGGAATAAACTGGGCTAAGCTAATTGACTGATAGAAATAATCAGGGCTGAGTAAATGGGCTGATTGTATTCACCTCCCCTGAGGAGAGTAAGTAGGGAAATGACCTCTGACTTTAATTTTTTTACAAGACATATTCATAAATAGATATTACATAGACATATTTATATATCTGTGTGTGTTTGCATATGCTTATCTAACTACATATACCTGTTAATAAATCTTCAAGTTAAAGTGTGCAAAGGAATCTGAAATTTGCTTTCAATATTGCAGTCTATCTTGAATTTACAGACCTTGACTTTTCTACCCCTATTCAATAAGTTACTTCTTCAGGCAACCAAACCAATTACAAAATTGTGTTCCAATGTCACAAGTTCAAAAACAAAGAGCTCCTGAAAAGATGTAAACTTTAAATGGAATTAGCATTTTCAATTTTGGTTTGGGCCTTTAATTTAAAGCTAGTTTATCTCCGTTCTTGTGTTAATCAGAATGAAAGGAAACATTTTTGACTTGGCATTGAATAACACTTGTGGTTTTAGTAAATTTCTTGCTCACAGGTTGGAGCAACAAAAAAAATACTTTTTTTTTTTTTTTTTTAACGGAGCTTCAGTCTGTTGCCAGGCTAGAGTGCAGTGACGGGATCTCGGCTCACTGCAACCTCTAATATCTGGGTTCAAGTGATTCTTTTGCCTCAGCCTACTGAGTAGCTGGGATTGCAGGTGCCCACTACCATGCCCAGCTAATTTTTGTATTTTTGGTAGAGATGGGGTTTTACCATGTTGACCAGGCTGGTCTCAAACTCCTGACCTCAAGTGATTCACCTGTCTTGGCCTCCCAAAGTGCTGGAATTACAGGTGTGAGCCACCACACCTAGCCCAAAAATATTTTATTTAAACATGATAAGTGCAGCTAAATTCATGTCAGAGTGTTCTTCCATTTGTGTACTCTTGTGGATATACTTTAGAGAACAAATAAGATTTTACATGTGTGGAAATTTATTTTTATATTACTATCAGTAAAAATACCTATCAACACTTTGAAATTCTATATCTTTATTCTGTATAAATATTGAAATAATGATAGATAGACCTGGATATAAATACACTGTTATGCTCAGGGTCAGGTTACATCCCCAACTGAGAGCCGAGGGGAGTGGGTGGATGTGGGGCAGGGAGCTGGAGGAACACTCGAGAGACAGCAGGTAACTGAGACATGGCTTTATTCAGCGGCCCCTTCACAGGGTCAGTGTTACATTTATACACTACACAAACAATAGTGGCTGACAGTCAGCTGGGGAGCTTCTCTATGTTGTGTCTACATGGCTATGATTATGTAAGACATGGGACTGTGCACCTGCGCCACAACCCGATGAGTCATCCAGGCTGTTTACCTTAGCCTAAGCCTGCTGCCCTATGCCTGCGGGGCTGCAGCATAGCCATTTTTCTTACACTGCACCCCTTAGGCCAAGGGGATCCTCTTAGTGGTGATCCATACACATACGGCAGCACCCCAAACCCATAGGCCACAGCAACAATACAGAAAGCAATGAGCTACTGCTAATATTCCTGCTACGCTACCTATGATTATGAGAGCCCAACATAGGCCAGAGCCCATAGACACCCACTATCTCTGCAGGGGTCATCAGTAAGATGCTCAATTGCCTTAATCTCCTGTGACACCCCTTGTAAAGCTGCCATTATGTTCCAGTGGTTGTCAGGGATAAATGTACATCATTGTGTCCCTACAAGGGCACAGGCGCCACCTTGGGCAGCTGTGACTACGTCTAAGGCCTTCTGGTTTTGCAGCACCACCTTCGTGATCTGATCAACTTCATCAGTTAACAAAAAGAGAGCAATTCAGGTGAATCTCAGGGCCTGAGCTGTGTTCTCCGCAAAGGCTACAACCTGCTTTTCTATAGTAATGCCACCTGCTCCAGGGCTAGTTGTTACTAAGGAATAGAACCACCAGGGGACATTTGGGTTGATTCCAAGTCTTTGCTATTGTGAATAGTGCCACAATAAACATACGTGTGCATGTGTCTTTATAGCAGCATGACTTATAATCCTTTGGGTATATACCCAGTAATGGCATGGCCGGGTCATATGGTACATCTAGTTCTAGATCCTTGAGGAATCGCCATACTGTTTTCCATAATGGTTGAACTAGTTTACAGTCCCACCAACAGTGTAAAAGTGTTCCTATTTCTCCACATCCTCTCCAGCACCTGTTGTTTCCTGACTTTTTAATGATTGCCATTCTAACTGGTGTGAGATGGATTGTGGCACATATACACCATGGAATACTATGCAGCCATAAAAAAGGATGAGTTTGTGTCCTTTGTAGGGACATAGATGCAGCTGGAAACCATCATTCTTAGCAAACTATCACAAGAACAGAAAACCAAACACCGCATGTTCTCACTCATAGGTGGGAACTGAACAATGAGATCACTTGGACTCGGGAAGGGGAACATCACACACCGGGGCCTATTATGGGGAGGGGGGAGGGGGGAGGGATTGCACTGGGAGTTATACCTGATGTAAATGACGAGTTGATGGGTGCTGATGAGTTGATGGGTGCAGCACAGCAACATGGCACAAGTATACATATGTAACAAACCTGCACATTATGCACATGTACCCTAGAACTTAAAGTATAATAATAATAAAAAATAAATAAATTAAAAAAAAAAAAAGAACCACCAGGGGGCCCAACGCACTCACCAAAAGCAGGATGCAGTGCCTCCCAGTTATGCGGATGACTAGACAATGTGGGAAGAGCAGTGGAAGGCACATAGGGCCTCCCGCAGGTATAGCGTCCAGTTCAACTTACTGGCAGATATGGCCACCCTGTGTCCCCACACAACCATAAACTCCCAGGGGGCACAAAGTCCATGGGGGCCCAGCCTTGGTAAGGGCGCTTGTTCCACCACACCCTTGATGTGGTGACATGTGTTATGTTTGTACAAATCTCAGCAGACAACCATCCCACAGTGACTTTACCCTAGTGCTGCTCTGTGCATTGTGGTATCTGCAATGGGGGCACCACGTGTTCTCCCATAAACCAGCCCCATCCATTACGGATGCTATGAATCAGACAGGGGAGAGACTGGCAATGGGATTTTTGACACCCCCCTGTCCAAATTCCGCCGTACTGCATCCCACAAGTTGTCTGTGGGACCGTAAGTCTCTAGCCATGTCTAGTTCTGCACTGAAGCTAGATGTATGTGCCAGGGCAAGCCATCCACAGCTGCTGCTGGAAGGGCAGTGCAGATCCAACAGTTGGAGACGTTGGTCCCCTCGGTGTAGGTATGGGCCCAGTTCACGATGCTGTTGGAGCTTGCCAATCTACAGCTCAAACAACAAAGCAGGCACAGGTACTAACAGGGGCAAATCACATTCCTTAGGCAAAATACAGGCCAACTTTTTATCTCTGGATAACGATGCAGTCACCAAGGGCTTCTGCCCTGGGTGATGGTAGCACATCTTGTCTGCTCTCCATGGTTCTTTTGGGTCCTCTACCTGTGCCAAAGTTACAAGGGAGCTCATGATAGGCCACATAGACAGTATATATGTCTCCCAGATGAATGTCCCTTCCCTGGCCATTCACCTATGAATGGTCAATCGTGGAGGCCACACATTAATCACCCAAGGAGTAACATATTAGTCACACTGCAGACCCTCCCTCCAGGGGGCGGCAATAGCCAACCATCTGCCATGATGGGCTTGGAGGGTCCGTGGCTAACACCAGGGTTTTGTTCATTTGTTTGTTTCCCTACCTTTAGGGGCACCGGGGGAGGCAATAACAGATTGCTACTTATCCCTGTATTTAGTCGGAGAAGGTCATCCTTCCTTTTATAGATTTGGCCACATAGCCTGGCCCTACATGGTTTGGTAACTAACTAGCTAATTCTGTAACTTTTAGGTATTTAACCACAAAGTGAAGCCTTAGTAAACTTCCCAGCTATTGCTGCAGATTGTCATAGGTGTTACCTCCTTGGTGTTCACTATTTACACTGTCCTGAGTTTAACTTATTAGCTACTTTGCCCACACTTGGTATTAAAACATACAGTGTCAGTACTAGGTTGGACTGCACCAGTAATCCAGGCAGCAGTAACACCTCAGTTAGACTTAGCTGTGTACCATGCCCTATGAGAAATGGGGGATGCCCTTCCTAATGGTGAAGGCCCAAGATCTAGGGTTACCTCAGGCCCCATGGCCTTATGTTGCATTGGGACTACAGATCCCAAGACTTCTTGAAACTCTGCTGCAAAGGGACTTGTACTCAGTGCACTCTGCTGCTCCAACTAGGCACCCCACTTCGCTGAAGTGGATGTTTGTGCTATCTGAGTCCGGCGGGTCATTACCCATGAATTCACTCATCCTGCTTTTGGGTAAGTCGTCTGTATGACGATTGTAACCCATCTTGCCATGCTCTTATGAGCCTGAAGGGCAGCATAGGCAGTTGCTAACTGCTTCATTAATAAATAGTGCAGCTCAGCTCCCTTCCATAACTAGGGCCAAAAACCTATTGGCATACTTACATGCTCTGTGTGCTGCTATAGGCCCCAACTTATACTATCTGTGGTCACATGTACGTTTAGTTAAAATGGGCACCTCTGACTATTGAGGACTTGCGTCTGCTCAATAGCCTGCTTGGCTACTAGAAAAGTCTGTCTCAGCCACATCATCCCAGTTCCCAGGCAAGAGAGGCATTGCCACTCCTAAACCTGCAAGAAAATCAGAGGTTAACATAACATTATCAACAAGATTATGGCACATGGTAGTGATATACAATAGCCCTGCAGCAATACTGTGAAAGTCCACTGACACCTCCAATGAAAGCAAACTATTCCTGGCTCTCTGGATTGATGTTAATTGAGAAGAAAGCATTAGTCAAATCCACCATAGAGTGGCAGCATCCAGTTCCATTGTCAAGTGGACTATCAAGTCCGTGATGGAAGGTACAGCTGCACGCAGAGGTGGTGTTACTTTATTAAGTTTCCAATAATTCACTGTCATCACCAAGTCCCATCAGGCTTTCTGACTGGCCATAGTAGGGAATGGCCATAGTAGGGAATTGTAGGGGATATGGGTTACATGCATTATTTGCACCTTCTCTAACTTCTTAATAGTCTCAGTTTTCTCCATATGCCCCCCTGCTCCCGACAAATGGTATTGACAAGTGGAGGTAACTCACCAGGGTTTTGGCAGAACTTGGGGCTGGTTATGTATATGTCCACACAGTCCCAGCTTTACTTGGAGTCTGAATTCTCTGGCCATGGTGTGGAAGTCCAGACCATGCAAAATGTCCACCCCCAGAATATATTCAGATATGGGAGAAATGTACACAGTGTACAGGCGGGGAGCCAACCCGCCAATGCTAGGATGCAAAGACAAAGGTTTCACTTTCACTGAGAGACCTCCATAACCATCAATAAATTCATCTTTGCCCGGAAACTTATCCAGGTTCCCTTAAACAAGACTGGAGTCTGCACCACTATCTACCAGTGCTAAGACCTGCTGTACATTGGTGGGGGATCAGTGGATTGCCAGTTCCACATGCTGCCTCTGGTCATCTGGTTCCCTGCCCCACCCCTGAGCCAAGCATCTCTGCCAGTTCCGTAATTAAACAGAAAAGGTCCTGTATCATTGCCCGTCTGCAAATAGTCCTTGAGTTTAAGTGTCTAGATGGGGCTGGGTTGAGCAACAGTATTTTGCCTCCTCTTGGGCATTTTTCAAAATTGTTGCTCTGGAGACAATTGACTCTACAAAGATCCAGCACAAGATCCTTCAAATGGTAGGTAAAGCATTCATCATCTGACCCCGGGTTATTCAGATTAAACATAGCCTGCCGAATACCCGTCTCCCAGAGTACCTGCACCAAATCAGTTTATGATTGCCATTTACTTACAATTTCTGGTGTCTCCCTGGCATCATTCCAAACAGTTCAAATGGCTGCCATCAGCCACTCGATTAACGTGTGGTCACCTTGCCCTTGTGCCAACCATCCGCACAGCTGCAGCCGCTGACAAAGAGAGAGGTGAATTGGGATAGAAGCCAGCTTCTCCATCTCAGAAGTGGAGCAAGAAATGCTGTCATCCCTCTCATCCAAAAGATGGAGTAACCAGGCTTGGAGGGACTCCCCTGGATGCTGCCTGCATTGCTTACCTGACTCCCATAACTCAGTGGGGGTATAAGCACTATAAGGGGTGTGTGTTCCACCACTGTGGGGGCACCCTGGGCTCTCCCCTGAGGTCCCATTGGCTGCTTATGTTCTACCTTCTGAGGGATTACAGGAGAGCTCGCAGCACAGGAGGCTCCTCCTCAGCATCAGTCCCAGCAGGAATATCCAGCCTAGAGGATGGGCTCAAGTTTGCACTGAAATCTGTTTCCAACTCCTGCTCTAGGCTATTTATCTGAACCTCTAAGTGCCCTGCTTGCACCTGAAGGTCCTTCACCCCCAGGTTTTGCTCCAAGCTGTGCATTTGGGCCCCCAGGTGCTCAACTTGTGTCTGAAAGTCCCTTACCTGAGCCGCGTCCCACAGGGACTGAGCATGTACTTCACGTAGTGCAGTCAGAAATGCCCATCCGACTGCTGGTGAAGGTGCATTTCTTCTTGGTGCTGTGAACCTCCAGCTGCTTCAGTGCCTTCTCCACACTCACAGGAGACCCATTCACTGTCTCCCACATTTCCATTGGGGCCCATCCAAGCAACACCTCTGCCACTGGGTACCAGAACCCATGCTGTGTACACATAGCCAACCTGGGAGCCTCAGGGACTGAAGATTCAGTCACCTCATCCTGCTGATGACTATGGCAAATGTCATGCTCAGGGTCAGGTTCTAGCCCCAGCTGAGGGCTGAGAGGAGGGGGTGGACATGGAGCTGGGAGCTGGAAGAACACTCAAAAGACAGCGGGTAAATGAGACATGGCTTTATTCAGCAGCCCCTTCACAGGGTCAGTGTTACATTTATACACTACACAAACAAGAGTGGCTGAGTGCCAGGTGGTGAGCTTCTCTATGTTATGTCTACATGGCTATGTTTATACAAAGCTGTGCACCTGTGCCACAAACCTGCTGGGTCATCCAGACTGTTTACCTCCGCCTATGCCTGCTGTCCTTTGCCTACTTGGTTGCAGCAAAGCCATTTTCCTTACATATACTTCAGTAGATAAATAAATGTATACATACAAGATTATACAAGTTTATCTATGTAAATAATTGTATATGCAAAAACTGTTCATCAGGAGACATTGTCAATTCCCCAGGCTATCTTAGAAACACAGATGAAGACTTACTTCTCACCTATATAGCTCCATACCATCTCAGACTGAAAGACAGTCATACATACATATATAAATCAACAAAGCTTCACACTTTTGGGCATGGCCTGGATGTAAGTTTCCAGTACTGCCACGTTAGGCTTTATGTTCATCTTAACATTTCAGGACCATACTTTCTTTCTCTTTGTATTTCTGTGTTATTCACATATACCATCTTTGTTCTCCCTTGATGCCTCTGCTTCCTAAGTTAACTAGTTGTCTGATTATATCCACCTGAGCTGTGCTAAGGGAACTAGTGAATGAAGATATGCTAGTGAATGAAGATGGCTTCTGATCTAGATTTTTTTCTGAAGTGTTTTACTAGACATATGCACAAATGGACATTACATAGCCATACCCATGAGGTTCACACTGTGTTTATATATATACATTTTCCCCACCTACTTGGTATCAATGTATATGTGTGTAGAAAAATAATCACAAAATAAGCATGGTCAGAGGTTATATTAATTTTTTTCAGGTCATTTGAATGCAATCTGCCAATTAGTTCAGTGACAATTTATTCAATTCAAGCTACACACCAATTCATATTTTAAAAATAAATGTGAAAATGTTTTTTTGTTACCTGGAACATGGAGGTTTTTCATTCTGGGTCTCATTAAGTTAGCCCCAAGTGGCTCTGTACATCCAGGTAGGAACATCTAGAAATGTTTCTAGAACATCTAGGTAGAAACATCTAGAAATGTGACACCAGTCACCTAGCTTTCCTCACAAAGAAGCTTTTGCCTAGCCAATAAGAATTACCTTTGGCACTTCAGTGAATGTTCACTATTTCCTGGTTAAAATGTGGCCAGGTACCATGTACCGTTATATTTGCTTTCAGTTTCACAATCTATCTTCTAAAAAGTGACCTAAACTTTCTCTCTCTTACCACAAAAACCCTACTTCAACCTCAGAGATGATAAGACAAGAGTGTACTTTTACATCACATATGCATTGGGAAAATAATAAACAGCCCCTGTCTTGACTGAGGCCATGATGAGAAATAATAAGAATACTCAAATTGAGGTGAGGACCTTTGAACTGGGGCTGGTTCATCTCTGTCCCTATGTACAAAATAAAGGAAAAGGTCAAACTGGAAATGGCAATGAATGATATTCATTGAAGTGAGCAACAAAGACCAATGTTTTCTTTGTAAATCATAAATGTAGCAGAATGTTTGCAAGACTATATCTTTATTTGTGTACTCTTTAGATATACTTTATAGGGTAAAAAAGTTTATATCTATATGTAAGTTTCTTCTTCTCTCACTGTTAGTATCAATACCTATCAATACTTTCACTTTCTATAAATTTATTCTGTATCAATATAGATACAAAGATTAATATATTTATATACAGATATACATAGGCAGATATAAAAATACCCCAGAATTACATAAGTATCTCTATGTACTTATTTATGTACACAAAAAACTGCCGGGCACAGCGGCTCATGCCTGTAACCCCAGCACTTTGGGAGGCAAATGTGGGCAGATCATGAGGTCAGGAGTTCAAGACCAGCCTGGCCAACATAATGAAACCCTGTATCCTCTAAAAATATAAAAAAATTAGCTGGGTGCAGAGACGGGCGCCTGTAATCCCAACTACTCAGGAGGCTGAGGAAGAAGAATTGCTTGAACCTGGGATTCAGAGGTGGCAGTAAGCCAGATCACACCACTGCCCTCCAGTCTGGTTGACAAAGTAGGACTCCATCTTAGAAAAAAAAAAAAAGTACTCCAAAAGATGTTTTCAATCTCATACCATATTCTAAGAATGCATACATAGAATTACTTCTTTTCTCTTTGGCTCAGTAGCATGCCAGAATGGAACATAGCTATACAATGTTTTTGTATAAACATAAACAATGCTTCACCTTTAGGGACAAGAACTGGGAAGTAAGCTGACAGGAAACCCATGTAATACTTTCTGTCCACGTTAGCATTTATGAACCCTTATTTTCTTCTTGTTTTATGCATGCACCATTCACATCTACCTTCCTGGGCTTGCCTGCATGAATATTTAGTCATCACTTACATAATTGACTGATTGAATCCACATGACCTAAACAAATGGGCTGATTGAAATCATCTGGGATGAGCTAATTGGCTGGGTGGAATCACCTTGGCTGAGCTAGTTTACTGATTGGAAATACATGGGCTGAGCTAATTTGCTGATTGCATTCATCTATCCTGAGGGGGCTGTGTAGGACTGGTTTACTTATATTTTGGGACTGGTTTACTTATATTTGATTCAGTTTTATTATATTTTGGGACTTTTTTATAAGATGAACTCAGATAGATATTGCATAGACATATTTATATAACCCAGTGTGTTTGAATATATTTATCTACTTATCTTATATCTGTATATAAATCTACAGAAAAAAGCATTAAAAGAAAGTTGTAATATGATTCCAGGATCACAGTCTATTTTTAAGTCACAGATCCTGGCTTTTCAACTCCTACCCAAAAGTCATGTCTCTAGCCAACAAAACCAAAAGACAAGATGGTGTTCCTGTTTCACATTTTTTTTAAAACAAATAGTGCCCCTGCAATACTGGAAGCTTTAAAAAGAATTACTTGGCCGGGCGCGGTGGCTCAAGCCTGTAATCCCAGCACTTTGGGAGGCTCGAGGTGGGCGGATCACGAGGTCATGAGATCGAGACCATCCTGGCTAACATGGTGAAACCCCGTCTCTACTAAAAAATACAAAAAATTAGCCGGGCGCGGTGGCAGGCGCCTGTAGTCCCAGCTACTCGGGAGGCTGAGGCAGGAGAATGGCGTAAACCCAGGAGGCAGAGCTTGCAGTGAGCTGAGATCCGGCCACTGCACTCCAGCCTGGGCGACAGAGCGAGACTCCGTCTCAAAAAAAAAAAAAAAAAAAAAAGAATTACTCAGCATTTTCTATTTGAGTGAGGACATTTAAGCTGAGGCCAGATAATCTCTGGCTTTGTGCTCACCAGAATTAAAAGGGTCATCTTTGACTTGGTGATAAGTGACTCCCATATCATATAAAGCTCCTGAGTATTACTGTATTATCACAGGGAACAATATGCAGGTGAGATTGTGTTTCCCATATGCATACCCCACCAAACATTAGAATTGTCACCCTCACTCATGGAAAGGGCTCACTCCTGAGGTCCAGAATTTCACATGCAAACACAGTCCACAGTTGGAATTTTGACTGTAATATGTAAAGATCTAGCCACAGTTGGATTGGTGACATATTTCTAAGCCCAGATCAGAGGCAGGTGAGGACTCCAGTATCTGGACCCAGCCAATTTAAGAGATGTTGACTCTCATACCCGGGCTTGGGGCAGCAGGTATGGTCATGGGTCCATACAAGCATGAAGGACTCAGAGTAAATTGTAATTGTCATTCATATTGTATAAAGTCCTTTGGTAATATAGAAAGTGTAGAAAAAGAAAAGAAGAACAACAAATAAAACAATAGCAAGTTACTCCAAGTATTTTGGAAATAAACTGAAATTCGGGTTAGGGAAAAAAAAACAAAAACAAAAAACAAAAAAAAAACAACAGAGGAAGAAGGTCTGAGTAGTGCCAGGTACTCAGGAGGCCGAGATGGGAAGACCACCTGGGTGAGACCACGGAGATCAAGGCCACAGTGAATCATGACCGCATCCCTCTGCTGGACCCGAACAGTACTGCCACCAGTGAGATTTATCTGGTTGATCTTAGACATGACAAGGTGAGACCCATCTTGTTGACCTTAGACATGGCAAGGTGGCAGCTAAGTCCAATGCTTTCAGCCAACATCTGTCCCAAATTAAATAAAAAAGCCAACAGTAAGTATATAACTATAACAAAGAAATAATAATTAAAACCCAGTACATAAATAAGTGGGAGTGAACAATAGTAAAAGGCAATTAATATCACAATTAAGGTCTCTCTCTCTCTTTGTCTCTCTCTCTCTCTGTCACACCCAGGCTTGAGTGTGAAAAAATATAAACCAAAATGTCAACTTCAGCATGCAGGAAGGAGCATAGGAGAATAGAGGGAAAAAAGAACAAAGAAGAAAAATAACAGCAAGTCATCCTAAGTACTGTAGAAACAAACTGAAATTGTGATTAGAGATGAAAGAAAGAGAAAGAAAGAAAGAAAGAAAGAAAGAAAGAAAGAAAGAAAGAAAGAAAGAAAGAAAGAAAGAAACTGTAGAAACAAACTGAAATTGTGGTTAGAGATAAAGAAAGAAAGAAAGAAAGAAAGAAAGAAAGAAAGAAAGAAAGAAAGAAACTGTAGAAACAAACTGAAATTGTGGTTAGAGATAAAGAAAGAAAGAAAGAAAGAAAGAAAGAAAGAAAGAAAGAAAGAAAGAAAGAAAGAGAAAGAAAGAAAGAAGGAAGGAAGGAAGGAAGGAAGGAAGGAAGGAAGGGAAGGAAGGAAAGGAAGGAAGGAAGGAAGGAAGGAAGGAAAGAAAGGAAGGAAAGGAAGGAAGGAAGGAAGGAAGGAAGGAAGGAAGGAAGGAAGGAAGGAAGGAAGGAAGGAAGGAAGAAAAATAAGGTTCTATTAGTCGCAGGGACTTGAGAGGCCGAGACAGGAAGACCACCCAGGCAAGATCAGGGAGATTGATGCCACAATGAATCACAATCGCATTTCTCTTCTGAGCCTGAACTGTGCTGCTGCTTGTGAGAGCCATCTGGTTGACCTTAGACATGGAAAGGCAACAACCATCGGGTTGAATGTAGACATGACAAGCTGGTGGCTAAGTCCAAAGCTTGCAGCCGACATCTGTCTCAAAATAAATACATTTTAAAAATGAGTAAATATATAACAGTAACAAATAAATAATAACAAACAATATTAAAGACCGGCACATAAATAAGTGGGAGTAAACAATGGTAAAAGGTAATTAATATCACAATGAAGATCTCCTCCCTCTCTCCATTTGTCACACCCAGGCTGGAGTGTGACAAAAAATAAAACAAAAAGTCAACTTCACTATGCAGGAAGGAGCATAGGAGAATAGAGAAAGAAAAGAACAAAGAAGAAAATCAATGGCAAGTAACTCTAAGTATTGAGAAAACAACCTAAAATTAGGGTTAGAAACAAACAAACAAACAAACAAACAAACCAGAGGAAGAAGGACCCTGTCATCCCAGATACTCGGGAGGCTGAGATGGGAAGACAACCTGAGCGAGACCAGGGAGATAGAGGCCGAAGTGAATGACGATCGCATCCTTCTGCTGGATCCAAATGGTACTGCCACCAGCGATAGCCATCTGGTAGACCTGAGACAGGGGCAGGCGAGAGCCATCTGGATGACTTTAGACATGGCAAGGTGAGAGTCATCTGGTCGATCTTCGACGTAGGAAGGTGAGAGCTATTTTGTTGATCTTAGACATGGGAAGGTGAGAGCCATCTGGTAGACCTTAGACATGGAAAACTAGCAGATAAGCCCAACACTTGTGGCCGATATCTATCTCAAAATAAATTTAAAAACCAACAGTAAATATATAACAATAACAAAGAATAAAAACAATATTAAAGACCAATACATAAATAAGTGAAAGTGAACAATGGTAAAAGGTAATTAATGTTACAATTAAGATCTCCTCTCTCTCTCTCTCTCTCTCTCTCTCTCCCTCCCTCTTTCTCTCTCTCTTGGTTTGTCACACCAAGGCTGAATTGTGACAAAAATAAATCAAAAGGTCACTGTGCAGGAAGGAACATAAAGAAACAGAGAAAGAAAAGAACAAAGAAGAAAAACAACAGCAAGTAACTCTAAATATTGTGGAAACAAACTGAAATTGAGGTTAGAAAAACAACATAGGAAGGTCCAAGTAGTTCCAGGAAGCTGAGATGGGAAGACCACCTGAGGGGGACTGGGGAGATGAAGACTCCAGTGAATCATAATCGCATCCCTCTCATGGGCAAGAATGGTACTGCCGCCAGTGAGATCCATCTGGTCAACCTTAGACATGGGAAGGCCAGAACCATCTGGTTGACCTTAGACCTGGCAAGCTGGCGGCTAATTCCAATGCTTGCAGCCAACATGTGTCTCAAAATAAATTTTTAAAACCACCAGTAAATATAGAACAATAACAAAGAAATAATAACAATATTAAAGACCAATACATAAATAAGCGGGAGTGAACAATAATGAAAGATAATATCACAAGATCTCTCTCTCTCTCTCCTTTTGTCACCCTCAGGCTAAAGTGTGACCAAAAATAAATGAAAACATCAGCTTCAGCATGCAAGAAGGAGCATAGAAGAATAGAGAGAGAAAAGAACAATGAAGAAAAACAACAGCAAATCATGCTAAGTACTGTGGAAACAAACTGAAATTGGGGTTAGAAAAACAACACAGGAAGAAGGTTCATGTATTCTCAGGTACTTGGGTGGCCCAATTGGGAAGACCACCCAGGTGAGACCAGGGAGATCGAGGCTGCAGTGAATCACAATCACATCTTTCTGCTGGACCTGAATGATAGTGCCACCAATGAGAGCCGTCTGGACGGCCTTAGATGTGGGAAGGCAAGAGCCATCTGTTTGACCTTAGACATAGCAAGGTGACAGCCATCTGGTCGACTTTAGACATGAGAAGGCGAGAGTCATCTGGTTGACCTTAGGCATGGCAAGCTGTGGACTCATTCCAATGTTTCTGGCCAAGATGGGAAGATCTCCTGGACGAGACTGGGAAGATCAAGGGTGCAGCAAATCACAGTCCCATCTCTCTGTTGGACTTGAACAGCATTGCCACCAATGCAAGCCATCTGATCAACCTTAGACATGAAAAAGCAAAAGCCATTTGTCCACCTCCACCTCAGACATGGCAAGGTGAGAGCCATCTTGTCGACCTTAGAATTGGCAAGGCGAAAGCCCTCTGGTCGACTTCCGACATTGCAAGGGGAGAGCCATCTAGTCAACTTCAGACATGGTGAGGCAAGAGACATTTGGTCAACCTCAGATATGAAAAGGCAAGAGCCATCTGGTCAACCTGAGACATGGCAAGGTGAAAGCCATCTGGTCAACCTCAGATATGGCAAAGTGAGAGCCATGTGGTCGACCTTAGACATACCAAAGCAAGCGCCCTCTGGTCAACTGTAGATATGGCAAGGTGAGAGTTGTCTGGCCAATTTCAGGCATGGCCAGCCTAGAGCCTTCTGGTGGACCACAGACATGGCAAGAGGAGAACTATCTGGTTGGCCTCAGACATGAAAAGCTGAGAGCCATCTGGTTGAGCTCAGACATGTCAGAGTGGCATCTAGTTGACCTCAGACATGGCAAAGCAAGAGCCATCTCATCAACCTCAGATATGGCATGATGAGAGCCATCTTGGCCACCTTAGATATGGCAAGGTGAGAGCCATCATGTCGACCTCACACATGGGACTGTGAAAGCCATCTGGCCAATCTCAGACATGGTGAAGCGAGAGTCATATGGTTGACCTTAGACATGGCAAGGCAAGAGCCATCTGGTCAACCTAAGACAGGGCAGGGCAAGGGCCATCTGGCCCACCTCAGAAATGACAAGGTGAGAGCCATCTGGACAACATGTGACATGGCAAGGCAAGAATCATCTCGTTGACCTCAGATATGGCAAGGCAAGAGCCGTCAGGAAGACCTCAAACATAGCAAGGCAAGAACCATCTCCTTGACCTTAGAGATGGCATGGTGAGATCTATCTTGTCTACCTTACACATGGCAAGGTGAGAGTCATCTGGTTGACCTTACACATGGCAAGGGAAGAGTCATCTGGTCAACCTTAGACAAGGAAGGGTGAGAGTAATCTTGTCCACCTCAGACTTGGCAAGGCAAGATCCATCTGGTTGACTTCAATCATAGCAGCTGAGGGCTATCTGGTCATCCCCAAAAATAGGAAGGCAAGTGCCATCTAGTCGATCTTAGACATTGCAAGGTGAGAGTTATCTGGTGGAACTTACACATGGCAAGCTGGTGACTATTTCAGTGCTTGAGACTGACATCTGTATCAAAATAAATTTAAATATATATATATAAAATATCAAACAATATTAAAATCTAAATAAAGTTGGAGTGAGCAATAATAAATGGTAATATCACAATTAAGAACTCCTCTGTGTGTGTGTGTGTGTGTGTGTGTGTGTGTGTGTATCTTTCTCTATCTCTTTTTGTTTGTCACACCAAACAGAAGGATGAATTGTGACAAAAAATAAATCAAAACATGGCATGGGAAGGTGAGCACCATCTGATCTACCTTAGATATGGCAAGGTGAGAGCCATGTGGTTGGCCTCAGATATGGCAAGGTGAGAGCCATCTGGTCGACCTTAGTCATGGCAAGCTGGTGGCTAAGTCCAAGGCTTGTGACTGACAACTGTATCAAAATAAATAAACCAAAAGCAAGTATATAACAATATCAAACAACAACAATGTTAAAGATGAAATAATTAAGCAGAAGTTAACAATAATAAAAGATATTTAATATCACAATTGAGAACTCCTATCTCTCTCTCACTTTGTGTGTGTGTGTCATAACCAGTGTGAACTGCGACAAAAAATAAACCAAAGGTCAACTTCAGTGTGTAGGAAGGAGCATATGAGAATGGAGAAAGAAAAGAACAATGAAAAATCACAGCAAGTTACTCTAAGTATTGTGGAAACAAACTGAAATGGTGGTTAGAAAAAATACAGAAGAAGAAGGTCCCAGTAGTCCCAGGTACTCGTGAGACTGAGATGGGAAGACCCTTGTTTAAAAGACTGTTGTGTAAAACTAACCTGTCTCACGATGTTCTAAACTAAGATCAGGTTCCTTGTTACTGGGTGAACCATCCAATGCTTGGTGAATTCTGCTTCACAATAGGAAGATCCAACACCAAAGGATCAAAAAGCAATGTTGCTATGAACTCTTGGCCACTACAAGGCAGTTATCCCTGTGGTATCTTCTCTGACATGTCCTGCTTAAAATCCAAACAAAACATCAAAAGGATCATGAGGCTCTGCTTTCATACTGAAAATCAAGATCAAGCAACTTCTGCCCTTCTGCTCCATGGGAGGTTTTGGTACTCCCTGCACTCACCTTCAGACACCTGCATTACCGTTTGACAGGTGTGCAGCACCAGTCCAACTCTGCACCTGGCACTATTCCTGGAGCAGTTAACATCCAGCCAGCATGTGGCCAGGTGCTTGGTGCCAAAAGTGTGAGCCCCTTGTGGCTCACCTACCCAGCCCCAACTTCACCAGGTCAGTGAAAAAATGATAAGGGTAGCGGGATTTCACCGGCAGCCCACAAGGTCAATGGACCTCACCCCATCTCCTCAGAGAAACAGAGGGGTGCAGGGGACTTTCACTTATTCTACACCTCTCATGTCTCTTCACCGTGCCAGACTAGAGTCAGTCTCAATAGGGTCTTCGTTCCCTGCTGATTCTGTCAAGCCCATTCCTTTGGCTGTGGTTTCGCTGGATAGCAGGTAAGAACAGTGGGAATCTTGTCCATCCATTCATATGCATCACTAATTAGATGATGAGGCATTTGGCTACACTTAAGAGAGACATAGTTACTCCCACCATTTACTCGTGCTTCATTGAATTTCTTCACTTTGACATTCAGAGCACTGGGTAGAATTGACATTGTGTCAACACCCACCATGGGCCTTCACCATGCTTTGTTTTATATAGTCAGATTCCCGTGGTCTGCATCATTTCTAAATGGGCCGTTAGGAACCAGCAATAGTGAGGTAGGGAGGGATAGTGAAGAGGAAGGTATGGCGAGGTGGGGTGGGGGATGTCTGCAGAGGGGTACTGCTAGCGTTGGGGCGTGGAGTACCAGCACTTCATCCAGCCACTGCCTGTACCCAGCCCCGCTTCAAGCCGCAGCCGGACTGGCAAAGCTCTTAGAGCAAATTCTTACCCTGAGGTTACTGATCTAGCTTGCTGATTTCCCTTACCTATGTTGTTCTAACATGCCAGAGGTTGTTTACCTTGGAGACCTGCTGTGGATATGGTTACAGCCCAGTGTGAGATTTACACCCTCTCCCCTAGATTTTCAAGGGCCTGTGAGAGCTCACCAGATGCCACTTGAACTGTGATTCTTTCCAAGGCACAGGCCCCTGTCTAAGGGTGAATCCATTACAGGGTGCCCTGCTTTTCACAAAAAGAGCTCTCCCCTGGGCTCCCACCAGTTTCTCCAGAATCAGTTCCATTACCTCCCTGAATGCCTCATAGTGCCCATCTCTGTCACTCCAGATTCAGAAATCTGAACTTGACTCCCTTTGCATCAGCCGGGGGCAATGGAAGTCATCATCCATCCCTTCAGAATGGTACTTGCCCATCTCTTGGGAGCAAGTGACCCACGTTCAACTGGAACCCTTCTCCACTTCGGCCTTCAAAGTTCTCATTTTAATATTTGCTACTACCACCAAGATCTGCATCTGGAGCAGCTCCACCCAGGCTCACGTCCAAGGCTTCAAGGCTCACCGCAGCAGCCCTCCCAGCATCCACAGGGCTCCAGCAGGGGTGACCACCCTCACCACTCCCATCCACTCTCAACTGCTGGCAACAGCCAGGTATGGGCCCAATGTTTCAGTACCATCCATTTTTCAGGGCTAGTTGATTTGTTGTTGTTAAACACTTCTTAGTGGATTCTGACTTCCATGCCCACCATCCTGCTGTCTATATCAACCAACACATTTTCTGGGGTCTAATGGGCATCAGAATCAGGCACCTTAACATGGCATTAACATGGCATTTCGTTCATCCCACAGCACCAGTTCTGCTTACCAAAAGTTGCCCACTAGGCACTCACATTCCATACCTGGCTCCACACCATCGAGCTGGTCTTCTAACCCATTTAAAGTTTGAGAATTGGTTGAGATCATTTCGACTCCAAGACCCCAAATCATTCGCTTTACCAAATAACTGCGTGGCATGGGGTTTTTGCCAGAGCACTAGCTATCCTTAGGAAAACTTCAGAGGGAACCAGCTACTAGATAGTTCCATTAGTCTTTTGCCCCTATACCCAGATCAGATGACCGACTTCCACGTCAGGACCACTACAGACCCCCACCAGAGTTTCCTCTGGCTTCGCCCTGCCCAGGCATAGTTTATCATCTTTTGGTGCCTAACACATGCATTCATGCTCCACCTGCCCAGCCCAGCGCAATGGTCCAAAGCTGAAGGTGGTGCACCCTTGGCAAACTGGAGAGGCCTCAGGATCCCACCTCAGCCAGCCAGCGGATCAGCCTTCACCTTCATTGCCCCACAATGGCTTTCATGCGAGCCCCTGACTCGCACACATGTTAGACCCCTTGGATCATGTTTCAAGATGGGTCTTGTGGGAAACCGACAGCACCACCTACCTTGTGCACTGGTTCCACTGTTCTTTTGAAATGAGTGCCTGGCCGAAGAGACCCCCCAGGCCCGACAGCACAACCCGCCTGGAGCACATCACAGTGAGCCCCAGACCCTCCCATGCGGCCTACTCGCTGGGGGCAGGGAGGGGGTAGGAGAGCAGTTACACCGTGGGAGAGGTGGCCCAGTCCCCTAGAGGCATGCTGCTATGCCCCTACGGGCCACCTCCTCATAGGGGGGCCCCACTGGGGTGGGCGCCAGGAGGCGGAGAACACGGTAACGGGTCTCACTCCTTCAGCCCCGGGATTCAAAGAGTGCTACTGCTGGGGGGTGAAACACTCGGGGGGAGGATCCACCCCACACCCCTCCCGAGGGACAGGGAGGACAGGGCCCCCCTGAGCCACCTTCACTGTCGGGCCTTCCCATCTTCCCAGAGACAGTCACGGGGCAGCATCACAGTGGAAATGCACCCAGCGGCAGCCATTCCCCGGCTGGGGGACAGTCCGCTCTCCCCCACCCCGGGCCCACCCCTGCACGCACTGGGGCCTCCAAGGAGGAGGAGGGGTTACCGGGGAGGGAGGGCAATTGGAGGGGTCAGGAGAAACTGAAGGCAGGAAAGATCCGCCAGATCACTGGCACAGCCTGACCCACCGCCAGTTTGCATCCTCCATCAGACTGCAGGGACCCCACCCATTTAAGTCTTAACGGTTTCACACCCTCTTGAACTGCGTCTTCAAAGTTCTTTTCAACTTTCCCTTACAGTACTTGTTGACTATTGCAGTCTCCTGCAGTATTTAACCTTAGATAGAGTTTGCCACCAGCTTGAGGTTGCATTCCCAGCAACCCGGCTCTGGGAAGACCCAGGCCTGGCAGCCAGGGGCTGCTAATGGCCTCACACCTTCCACAGGCTGGCTGCCTCAATCAGGACTTGGGCCCCAAAAAGTGGCACTGGTGAGTGAGTCTTCCATGCGCCACATTTCCCTCACCCCACCAAGGGGCAGGGATTTGGCACTGGGATGCCTGTTCACTTACCTTTCCTAAGGGCATCCTGGTTAGTTCCATTTTCTCCACTGACTAATATGCTTCAATTCAGCAGGTTGCCACGTCTAGCCTGAGGTCATGTCTCGGAGGAAAGAAAGGGACTGGCAGGCAAGGAGGACGCGAGCCTGGACACTGGGTTGGGAGACAGGCCCAGGGAGGGAGGGGAGCGGATGTGAGATAGAAGGGCTAGCTGATGGTGTCCCTGCCGCACCAGAGCCGGAGGACCGGAGTGAGGAGCAAGAACTAGGGGCGGGGAATACACAGTACGCTGACCGTCCAGAGGACTGCGCTGAGGATGTGACTCCATCCCGCCCCAATGCAGAAGCTCAGGGGGGCCACACGGGCGGCACAGTCATGAATCAGAGGTAAGCGCACAATGGCGGATGCCACCATGGTGTCCCATAGGTCACCACCGGGGGCACGGCCAAGCACTCAGCTTGGCCTCGAGCCCGACTGGGGGGGTCACGCAGGGCAGACTTCTGGTCCCAGAAGCACACAGGAGGAGGAGGAGGAGGAGGGTGAGGAGGAGGATGCAGGGAGGTGCAGCAGTTGGCCGGACACCAGGCTGCCACCCGGGCTGGCGGTGAACTGTGGCGACCGAGATGAAATCTCGCTTTCCACCCCCACAACCTTCCCCCACCCCCACCCGCCAATGTACAACAGCACAGGACCTTTTACCCAGACGCACACTAACCCTGGACCGCTTGCAGCACAAGGGAGCTCTCTAGGGGAACCCGGACTGTGGCAGCCACAGGAACTCGGCCCCAGCCGACTCTCTTTTCCTTCCTCTCACAGGCAGTGGGATCCCTCTAACCAAGGCTCCTTCCCCCACCACGTGGTCCCTCGCAGGGCTTGCATGGATGGTTGGGAGGTGGGAGGAAGGTGCCGATGGAAGAGGAGGCGGGCACTACCAGGCCTGTACTTGGGAGGACAGAGGGGCCAACCAACCCTGCAAGGGAACTGCCAGTCATGCACCCCCTGGAGGCCACAGGTACCCCCTCCCCTCTCCACGGGAGGATTGCTCAGCAAATGATGCCTCAGACAGGTGTAGCCCTGGGAGGAAAACGGAGCCACAAGTGCATTTGAAGTGATGATCAGTGTGTCCTGCAACTCACATTAATTCTCATAGCTGGCTGTGTTCTTCATCAATGCATGAGCTGAGTGATCCACTGCTAAGAGTTTTTCAAGGTTCCTTGGTGAGGGACACCCAAAGGGGGAGGCCCTCCTGGCACAGCACATCCCCGAAGGGGTTGCCTCAGGCCAGCCAGTGAGACAGCAATGAGACAAAACTCTCAGAGGATTTGGAAGATTTCACCACAAGGGTGTGCACACCGCCCCCACAGAGGGGAGCACAGACACCCCACAGGTGCCTGGGGGTTCCCACCCCCAACAGCACAGAGCCCAACATGCACAGCACACACAGTGGTACGATGGCCACCAGGTAAGCCCCCACCCAGCAGCTGCAACCACAGCAATGACAAGAGAAAAACAAATAGCTCCAGTAAAAAGTGAGCAAAAAACATAAACAGACTCTTCTTAAAAGAAGACATACATGTCCTCAACAAGCATATGACTAAAATCTCAATATCACTGATCATTAGAGAAATGAAAATCAAAACCACAATGGGATACCATCTCATACCAGTCAGAATGGAGATAATTAAAGGGTGAAAAAATAAATTCTGGCGAGGTTGTGGAGAAAAGGGAACACTTATACACTGTTGGGGGGAATGTAAATTAATTCAACCATTGTGGAAGCAGTTAGGTGATTTTTCAAGGAGCTAAAAGAACTATCATTCGATAGTTCTGCTAGCCATACCATTACTGCATATATATCCAGAGAAATGTAAATTATTTTACCATAAAGATCATAAAGACCCATGCATTCAAATGTTCATTCCAGCACTATTCAGAATAACAAGATATGGTCAACCTAAATATCATCAATGACAAATTGGATAAAGAAAATATGGTATATATACACCATGGAAAACTATGCAGTCATAAAAAAGAATGAGACTTTGTATTTTGCGGGAATATGGATGGAGCTGGAGGCTATTATTCTCAGCAAACTAACACAAGAACAGAAAACCAAATACTGCATGTCCTCACTTACAAGTGGAAGTTAAATGATAAAAACTTATGAACACAAAGAAGGAAACAGCAGACACTGGGGTCCATTTGTGAGTAGAGGGTGGGAGGAGGGAGAGAAGCAGAAAAGATAACTACTATTGGGTACTGGGCTTAATACCTGGGTGATGAAATAATCTGTACAGCAAACACTTGTGACACATGTTGACCTACGTAACAAATCTTCACATGTACCCCTGAACCCAGAATGAAAGTTAAAAATGTTAAAACTTTAAAAACTTCTAGAAAAAACCGTAAGCAAAAATCTTATGACATAGAATTTGGAGACGGTTTCTTGACTGTGACACCAAAAGAACAGGCAACAAAATAGGAAACAAATACATTGGACTTAATAAAAATGTAAAACTTTTCTGGAAAAAAAAAAAGAAAGAAAAACAGAGTGAAAAGACAACCACTGAATGGGAGAAAAGATTTTCAAATCATGTATCTTATTAAGTACATAAGATATTGCAGAATACATAAAGAACTCTGAAAACTCAACAACAAAACCATTCAACAACAGCATTTATAAAAGGGCAGAGGACTTGAATCTATATTGGGTCAATAAGTATACCGAAAAATGCACAGCATTACCAGTCATTAGGGAAATGCAGATCAAAACCACAATGAGATACCGCTTTACACCTATTAGGGTGGTTATATAAAAAACCCAAAAACAACAAAAATGAAAAATAACAAGTATTGGCTAGGATGTGGAGGAAGTGGAACCCTGGTGCATTGCTGGTGATAATACAAAATGGTTTATCAACTGTGGAAAATAGTTTGGCAGTTTATCATAAAGTTCTAAATAGAATTACTGTATGTTCCAACAATTCCACTGCAGGCGTCTATCCAAAATAATTGAAAGCAGGGACTTAAGCTGATACTTTCACACCATCCTTTATAGCAGCATCATTTACAGTACAAAATATGGAGTCTTAAAATGAATACAATGCTGATGGGCATGATGGCTCATGCTTATAATCCCAGAATTTTGGGAGGCCAAGATGAGAGGGTCTCCTGAGCCTAGGAGTTTGAGACCAGCCTGGGCAACATAGAAAAATCCCATCTCTAGAAAAACTACAAAACTTTGCTTGGTTTGATGGTGTGTGCCTGTAGTCCCAGCCACAGGGGAGTATCACTTGAGCCTGGGGAGGTTGGGACTGCAGTGAGTCATGATTCCAGCCTGGGTGACAGAATGAGACTCTGCCTCAAAAAATTGTAATGCTGATACATACTACAACACAGATGAACTTAGATGACATTATACTGTGTAAAGGAAGCCAAATACAAAATAATAAATATTGGATGATTCCCCTAATATGAGGTACATACTTAGAAGAGAAAGTTCAAAGGTAGAGAAAGTAAAACGGAGATTATTTATGGCTGAAGGGAGGGTGAAATTGAAAAATGTTGCTTAATGGACACAGTGTCTGTTTGAAATTGTAAAAAGTTTGGAAATGGATAGTGGTGAATATTGCACAAAATTATGAATGTACTTAATGCTATTGAATAGTATAATTAAAATGATTAAAATGGTAAATTTTCTGTTATGTGTTTTACCACAATAAAAATGATATTATTAGAAAAAACAAAGAAAGAAGACCTCTCCATTTTTATAATAACAAAATATTTCTTCATCAGAAAAAACACTTTACTAAAAAAGAAGTAATGGCAAAATTTAATTATACTACAGTTAAGAGATTATTCTCATCATGAATACCAAGACGATCGATGAATAGACAGTAAAAATGAGACAAAAACACACACGTGTATGTGATTATGAGAAAAAATCTTGTATCCAGCATATATAAATAACTTCTACTAATTGATAAGGAAATAATGAAAAATGCATAGAAACAAATGAGTAAAATCAACAGAAGGGATGCAATGTCTAATAAGCAGGTGAACATATTGTCAACCCATTAGAAACCAAGAACATTCAAATAAAGTCACTATCTGTTACCATCACATACAGAGTGAGACTCCCTCTCAAACAAAAACAAAAACAAAAACAAAAACAAAAACAAAACAAAACAAAAATGTAACTTAAGTCTATCACCTTCCACAGGCTCCTGAACTTTGAGCTACTCTCTGCCTAAGCCAATATACAACTCCATTTTAGGTCTCTCCTAAGAACGCACGACTTCAGGGTAAAACATTCTCTGATCTAGAATCTGATTTTTTCACCTTCCATTTGCCATTCCCCTCCCACCTTCCTTCTAATCTTGTTTGCTTCTTCCTATAAAAGAAAGCACTTCCCTGCCTAAACTTTGTAATTTTTAAAGCTTTAAGGATTATAGTTGGTACTTCCTCCTGTTGCAATACTCCTTTGGAACTTAATTTTTTTTAACATAAATCTAACTTTGTTTTACTTTATAAAGTCTGGAAACTGTCTCAAAACAAGAATAACCTTATCTTCAGTAAGACCCTCCCAGTCCCCTTCTACCTTAACCTTAACAGCATGTGTCTGAGGGTCCCCAGCTTTCCAGGGCTTTGTAGCTTCTCTCGCTATAAAGGTTTCTTCTATGGTTGGGGTGAGCAGGCTGGGACGCCTGCAGGGCAGGCTCCCCAGAAAAAAACTAACTGGGCCTATAATAAACTCATTTTGCAGGCTCAATATTAGCTTTAACTTGGAGTCACTGTGATCAAGCTTTAATTTCCACATCAGAGTTACTTGTTTTTCTTTCTTTGTTTTTGTTTGTTTGTTTGTGTGTGTGGTTGTTGTTATTTGTTTGTTTGTGTTTTAAGAAGGAGTTTCGCTCTTGTTGCCCACGCTGCAGTGCAATGGCACAGTCTCGGCTCACTGCAACCTCCACTTCCTGGGTTCAAGCGATTCCCCTCCTGCAGCAGCCCCCAAGTAGCTGGGATTTTAGGTGCCTGCCACCACGCCCAGCTAATTTTTGTATTTTTAGTAGAGACAGGATTTCACCATGTTGGTCAGGCTGGTCTCGAACTCCTGACCTCAGGTGATACACCTGCCTAGGCCTCTCAAAGTGCTGGGATTACTGGCACGAGCTACTGCGCCCAGCCACTCACTTGGATTTTGAAAGTAAGGGTTTGAAAAATCCAGCAAAGTTACTCAAACACAATGTTCATGTAAAAAAAGGAAATTTTAAGGTACTTATATTTCATACCTCAACAAGGATAGCAAAATTATCCATTCTCTTCAGACAATAAATGTATTACTGTACTATTTTTATGAAAAATCATGTAGTAAACAATTAGTAATATAAGAACACTTCTAGGAGGTACCAAGTTTTTGTTTGTTTGTTTTTGGAGACGGAATCTCGCTCTGTCACCCAGGCTGGAGTGCAGTGGCACAAACTCAGCTCACTGCAACCTCCACCTCCTGAGTTCAAGCAGTTCTCCTGCCTCAGCCTCCCAAGTAGACGGCACTACAGACACATGTTGCCATGCCCGGCTAATGTTTTTGTATTTTAGTAGAGATGGGGTTTCACCATGTTAACCAGGTTGGTCTTGAACTCCTGCGCTCAGGCAATCTTCCCATATCCGCCTCCCCAAGTGCTAGGATTACAGCTGTGAGACACTGCACCCAGCCTGAAGTTTCATCTCATAAAATTTAGCATAAAACTCAGAAATAAAAATCACAGGATATAGAACAAAAATATGAACATCATGAATTTACCCTGTAGAAAGAGAAACTGATGTTTTAATGAATCGATGTGACTCACTAGTTATCTACCACATTTTCTTGTCTAAACCTATTTATTTCCTGCAGCTAAAATGGAAGAAAGATTTCCCTTATTTTTATCCTTGGTAGCTAGCATTCTAGTAGCTATGCCTTGGAATTCGGTTGGAAATCACTTAGCCATAAAAAATACACCTGAGAAAATTTCTAAACTCACCCTGGGAAAGAAAAAGGTAAATGAGAATTTTTAGGCCAGGCACCATGGCTCATACCTGTAATCCCAGCAATCTGGGAAGTTGAGGCAAACGGATCACCTGAGGTCAGAAGTTTGGGACCAGCCTGGTCCACATGGCAAAACCCCATCTCTACTAAAAACAAAAAATTAGTCGGGTGAGGCCAGATGCTGTGGCTCACACCTGTAATCCCAGCACTTTAGGAGGTAGGGGTGGGCAGATCACCTGAGATCAGGAGTTCAAGACGAGCCTGGCCAACATGGTGAAACCCCATCTCTACTAAAAATACAAAAATTAGCCGGGTGTGGTGGTGGGTACCTGTAATCCCAGCTACTCAGGGGGCTGAAACAGGAGAATCGCTTGAACCTGGGAAGTGGAGATTACAGTGAGCCGAGATCACCCCACTGCACTCCAGCTTGGGTAACACAGCGAGACTTCATCTCAAAAACAAAACAAAAAAATAGGTTGGGTGCAGTGGTTCACACTTGTAATTCCAGCACTTTGGGAGGTTGATGGATGGATCACTCGAGGTCAGGAGACCAGCCTGGCCCACATGCCTAAACCCTGTCTCCACTAAAAAAAATACAAAAATTAGCTGGCATGGTGGCAGGTGCCTGTAATCCCACCTACTCCAGAGGCTGAGGCAGGAGAATCGCTTGAACTTGGGAGGCGGAGGTTGCCGTGAGCCAGATCATGCCCTGGCACTCCAGCCTGGGCAACAGAGTGAGACTCCATCACTAAAAAGGAAAAAAAAAAAAAAAAAAAAAAAAAGGAAGAAAGATAAAAAGAAAGAGGTAAAATGAGAATTTTAAACCAAAGAAATATATGATTAGATTCTTCTGAAACTCATCTGCTTTAGGCCCTTGTAAATACTTTACATTTCAAGCTCTACTAATAATGTGCAATTTATAGTTAAAAAACTGATGTTAATGTAAGTGAATAAATCTTTTCAAGGTGACAAACCCAGGGAGTGGCAGTGCTGGTTAGAACACAGGTATGTCTCACTCATGTGTCAAGTCAGGCCATCCAGTCACTTGAGAGATTCTCCCATCCCATCTTGCTCACTTGAGAGCTCAGTGACCACCCTCTCAGGAGACACTACACTATGCCCTATGAGTTCCCCAAGTACACTTTACTTCGCAAGTTCTTGCACAATCTCACTGGGGTCAGGTTTTTATTTTTTGTTTTTAGGGCTACTATTTTTTTTCTCACAAAACTTAGAGAATCCAGGGTGCAGAAATTATGTCTGTTTTCCCCTCAATACCAGCATTGGATTGGCTGACCAGCAATGAACTTTCAAGAAATGGAAGCTGAGTCGAGTGAAGACAATCTCTTTTTTTTTTTTTCTGAGATGGAGTTTTCACTCTTGTCACCCAGGCTAGAGTGCAGCAGCACAATCTCAGCTTGCTGCAACCTCCGCCTCCCAGGTTCAAGGAATTCTCCAGCCTTAGCTTCCCAAGTTGCTGGGATTACAAGCGTGCACCACCACACCCAGCTAATTTTTGTATTTTTAGTAGAGATGGGGTTTCACCACATTGGCCAGGCTGGTTTCAAACTCCTGACCTTGGGTGATCTGCCCACCTCAGCTTCCCTAAATGCTGGGATTACAGGTGTGAGCAACCGCACCCAGCCCGAGTGAAGACAATCTTAAATGTCTCAGGGGGTTAGCTTTCCAAAGGAAACTCCTCTCAGCATCAAGCATTCAACTGACTGCTCCCTTGAGAGGCTACACTCTGTATCTCAGGTTGTCCTATGGGAGAAAATGACTTAGGAGCTGATATTCACTAGACACTCTAGCAGACATAGTCATGGCAGGTATATTGGTTTATTCACAGACAATAGTGAAACCCAGGGTGCCTGAGAACACATCACCCAATAAAGCTTCCAAAAAAGCCACAAAAACCTTGACCCCAAAACATTCTTATAAGATCCCTGTGCCTAGGGACGATAAAAGAAAAAGAGGCACAGAGATTTTTCTTTTCTTTTCTTTTCCTTTTTTTTTTTCCCACAATACAGTATCGGGGGATTATGCTTTGGTTTCTTCTCACAGGAGATATTTACAAACAGAAACAAATCTCTTTAAATGTGCTATTCAATGCTTTGTCAAAAAATGATTAATTAAAATATGGTATCAAAAATGTACACTGAAAGACAAATAGTTAATAATCAGAATTAGAGAGAGGAAGTTGACATTTGGAATAGTCAGAAGCAGCTGTTAATTGAGTATATTATTGTAAGCCAGAGTTAGGCTGGAAGAATTGGGGGAAAGGGGTAGACTTGAGAAGCTGCCTGGGACACCTGTGAAAAATGCAGGAAAATATCAGTCCCCTGTGGAGTCTGAGGATATTTAAGTGGCAGGCAATTCCACTGAGGTAGCTCTAATCCTTGAATTCCTACTTTTAAAAAATCTAACTGACATGCTTTCTTTGGTAAATTACTGCATCAAGAGAAACAAAATTTAGGCTTAACCAACTACAAACCGTCAATTAAGCTCTGACTACATAACCAGAAAATTTTTACGCTCCAGGTAAAAAGTAAGAAACTATGTAACTGTAACTAACCAATTATTGAATTTAAGTTTTTGCATCATGCATCTTAAAAAAAGTATTTCTGGCTGGGGGAGGTGGCTCATGCCTGTAATCCCAGCACCTTGGGAGGCCGATGCGGGTGGATCACTCGAGGTCAGGAAAAAAAAAACAGTCTTCCCTTCAAGCTCCTCTCATTGACCACGAACTACAATTTTTGAACAACACTTTCATTTAATTCTTTAATATTTTTGCAGTGACTCCCATACATTTTTCTTTTTTCTCTTTGAGATGGAGTCTTGCTCTGTTCCCCAGGCTGGAATGCAGTGGCGCAATCTTGGCTCACTGAAACCTTTGCCTCCTGGGTTCAAGCCATTCTCCTGCCTCAGCCTCCAGAGTAGCTGGGATTACAGGCGCCCATGACCACAACTGGCTAATTTTTTTATTTTTGGTAGAGACAGGCTTTTACCATGTTGGCCGGGGTGGTCTTAAACTCCTGGTCTCAAGTGATCTGCCCACCTTGGCCTCCCAAAATGCTAGGATTACAGGCATGAGCCACCGTGCCCAGCTGATGCCAATAATTTGTATTTTATTTTTTTCTGAGTCAGAGCCTTGTTCTGTCGCCTAGCTGGAGTGCAGTGGCGGGATCTTGGTTTGCTGCAACCTTCGCCTTCCAGGTTAAAATGATTCTCCTGCCTCAGCCTCCTGAGTAGCTGGGATTACAGGTGCCTGCCTCAACGCCCTGCTAATGTTTTTGTATTTTTACTAGAGATGGTGTTTCACCATGTTGGCCAGGCTGGTCTCGAACCCCTGACCTCAGGTGATCCACCCTGATCACCTTGGCCTCCCAAAGTGCTAGGATTACAGGTGTGAGCCACCACGCCCAGCTCCCAAAATATTATTATTTTAATATGTGAGCAATATTCATTAATAAAGTATATATGTTTGGAACTAAACTTTGGAAACCAACTCTGTATTTTACCTTTTTAGCACATTGCAGTTCAAAGCAGGAACATTCCAGGCACCCAGTAGCCACACATGGCCAATAGCTGCCACGTTGAAGTATAGCTTCAATGTCAGTGGAGGTAAAGGGACATCCCTTTTCTGCCACAGGGGAGGCCTCTACCTACCAACAACTTCTTCAGTTAAAAAGGTGAAACAGATAATGGCCATAGAAAAGGCAGAAGGTAACGAGAATAAAATAACCACAGGCAGACCACTGCTGGCTACCTGTTGTCCATCTTTCTTCCAGTGAACAAAAAATGCTGGGGCCAAACGAGAAGAAAACTCTATGTTTTCAGATCTGTCCACAGTCTTGATTTCCAATGTTTAGATATAAAGAAAATAGGTTAAGGCAAACTTATTCTGCTATTTGGCCTTGGCCCTAATTGTCAGGCTGCAGTCATTTGTTTTTCCTATGGTGTGGGTGACTATGTGAGTATTAGGACCAATTACATGCATATATGTCTGCATGTATTTTTTCATTACTCAACATTATTTCACAAGGCATCCAACTTTAAATTAGGGGAAAAAATCAAAACTTTTAGGGTGCCCACTGTTAGAAGGTAACTAATAACCAACCTGTCATTGAATCCTGGCATCCTATCTGCACTGGGTGCATGTATTGGCTACCGCAGCATAACAAACCATCCAAAACTTTTTAGCTCATAATTGAAATGGTCAGCCATTTAGGCTGGGCTCAGTGGGACCACTCTTTTGGTCTCAGCTGAGCTCCTTCAGACATGTATCATCAGCTGCTTGTTGGCTAGGCAGCTGTACTTCTGACAGTGAGCATCTGCTTCTGGGGCTGTCAACAGGGGCACCTTGCTTCTCCTTCTCATGTTACCTTATCCTCCATCTGTCTAACATGGGCTTTACTCATGGAGACGGCAGCATTCTGAAATAAAAACAGGAGCATTCGAAACCTTTTGAGCCTAAGCCCCAAACTAGCCCACTGTCATATTCACAGATTTCCATTGCCCTGAGCAAATAAGGCCAGCCAGATATATGGTTTGGAAACCAGATTCTGTATTTCAGTGGGAAGAGCTGTAAAAGCATTGGGAAATGAATATAAAAGAGACAAAAAGGGCCAGGTGTGGTGACTCATGCCTGTAATCCCAGTATTTTGGGAGACTGAGTGGGGGGCAGATTACCTGAGGTCAGGAGTAATCCCAGTATTTTGGGAGACTGAGTGACGGGGCAGATTACCTGAGGTCAGGAGTTCGAGACCAGCCTAACCAACATAGAGAAATCCCAGCTCTACTAAAAATACAAAATTAGCCAGGCATCGTGGTGCGTGCCTGTAATCCCAGCTACTCAGGAGGCTCAGGCAGGAGAATCACTTGAACCTTGGAGGCAGAAGTTGCAGTGAGCCAAGATTGCACCATTGCTCTCCAGCCTGGGCAAAAAGAGCAAAACTCCATCTCAAAAAAAAAAAAAAAAAAAAAAAAAAAGATAAAAAATTGCAGCCAGGCAGGGTGGCTCACGCCTGCAATCCCAGCACTTTGGGAGGCTGAGGTGGGTGGATTACTAGAGGTTAGGAGTTCAAGATCAGCCTGACCAACATGGTAAAACCCTGTCTCTGCTAAAAATGCAAAAAAAATTGGCTGGGTGTGATGGTGGCTGCCTGGAATCCTAGCTACTCAGGAAGCTGAGGCAGGAGAATCACCTGGACCCAGAAGGTAGAGGTTGCAGCGAGCCAAGATGCCAAGATCGTGCCTCTGCACTCCACCCTGGGCAAGAAGAGTGAAACTGTGTCTCAAAAAAAAAAAAAAAAAATTGCTACAATTTTTGAAATCACTATCATTCTGCCTTTTTGCATATGTGGTTTATACAACTATTTCACCTCAAGAAACTTGTTCAGCTGGGCACGGGGGCTCATGCCTGTAATCCCAGCACTTCGGGAGGCTGAGGTGAGCACATTACAAGGTCAGAAGACCCAGACCAGCCCGGCCAATATAGTGAAATCCCGTCTCTACTAAAAATACAGCAAACTTAGCCAGGTATGGTGGCACATGCCTATAATCCCAGCTACTCGAGAGGCTGAGGCAGGTGAATTGCCTGAACCCGGGAGGTAGAGGTTGCAGTAAGCTGAGTTCATGCCACTGCACTCCAGCCTGGATGACAGAGCGAGACTCCGGATTTAAAAACAAAACAAAACAAAACAACAACAAAACAACTGGGTGCGGTGGCTCATGCCTGTAATCCCAGCACTTTGGGAGGCCAAGGTGGGTGAATCATGAGGTCAAGAGATCGAGATCATCCAGGCCAACATGGTGAAATGCCATCTCTACTAAAAATAGAAAATTAGCTGGGCATAGTGGCACGTGCCGGTAGTCCCAGCTACTGAGGAGGCTGAGGCAGAATTGCTTGAACCTGGAAGACAGAGGTAACCTAATATCCCGCCACTGTACTCCAGCCTCTGTGTCATTGCACTCCGCTGTTTCATTAGAATTTAACAGGGAAAAAAAATTTACTGGGCACAGTGGCTCACGCGCCTGTAATCCTAGCACTTTGGGAGGCCAAGGCAGGCAGATTGCCGGAGCTCAGGAGTTTGAGACAACCTTGGGAAACACGGTGAAACACTGTCCCTACTAAAATAGAAAAAATTAGCCGGGCGTGGTGGTGCATGCCTGTAGTCTCAGCTACTCAGGAGGCTGACACAGGAGAATCGCTTGATCCTGGAGACGGAGGCTTGAACCCAGAAGGCAGATGTTGCAGTGAGCCGAGATGACACCACTGTACTCCAGTCTGGGAGACAGAGTGAGACTCTGTCTCAAAAAAAAAAAAAAAAAAATGCAGAAACATTTTGAAAGGACGAAATAATTTGAGAAAATAGATGAGGGATGAGTTTAGAAAATTAAAGCCCAAAAACACATTATTCATTTTAATGATAGAAAAAAATTTTAGGATTTTTTTTATTTTTTTTGAAATAGAGTCTTCACTCTGTAGCCCAGGCTGAAGTGCAGTGGCGTAATCTTGGCTCACTGCAACCTCCGCCTCCCAGGTTCAAGCGATTCTTCTGCCTCAGCCTCCAGAATAGCTGGGATTACAGGTGCATGCCACCATGTCCTGCTAATTTTTGTATTTTTAGTAGAGACAGGGTTTCACCATATTGGCCAGGTTGATCTTGAACTCCTGACCTTATCATCCACCCGCCTCATCCTCCCATAGTGCTGGGATTACAGGCATGAGCCACCATACCCGGCCTGGAAAAATTTTTAAATAAAAAATAAACCGTAGAGAAATTAAATTCAACAGACTTTAATTGAACAAAGAGTGATTTGCAAATAGAGTAGCCTGTGAATCTAGAGTAGGCTCAGGGACATTTCAGCGTAGCCACGTGGTGGACAAAGACTTACGGACAAAGCAAAGTGACATACAGAAAATGGAAGTGAGGTACAGAAACGGCCAGATTGATCACAGCTTGAGGTTTGCCTTATTTGAACATGGTTTGAACAGTTGACATCCTTTTATTGACCAAACCACAGTGGTTGGTACAAGAATGGATACAGTCTATTCACATATCCAGTTAGGTTTCAGTTTACTGTGTAAAACAAACAAACAAAAACTATTGACTAAAATTAAACAGGAAAGGGCGCAGCTTTAGGGTATAATTAATTTAACAATTTTTCCCTACGGTCACAGCCCAAAACTTTTTTTTTTTTTTTCTTTTTGAGACAGAGTTTTGCTCTGTCATCACGCTGGAGTGCAGTAGCGCTATCTCAGCTTACTGCAGCCTCCACTTCACAGGTTCAAGCAATTCTCCCGCCTCAGCCACCCAAGTAGCTGGGACTATAGGTGTGTGCCACCACGCTCAGCTAATTTTTGTATTTTTAGTAGAGACGGGGTTTTACCATGTTGCCCAGGCTGGTCTCAAATTCCTGACCTCAAGTGATCTGTTTGCTTCTGCCTCCTAACGTACTGGGATTACAGGCATGAGCCACCACACCTGGCTGAGAGAGACCAAAATTTAGACATTGATATCACTGTGTCAAAATGAAAAATGAACTTATTTAGTCTCAAATCCCACTGTGAAATAGCAGAACTGTGGGTTTTGTAAAGTGGAAGCAAGAACTTCAGGTTATTATTTTATTATTATTATTTTTAAAGGATTAGACTACAGGGGATCTCCTTGTGTTGAAATCTGCTATTTACAGAAGAAAACAAAAACTGGTCTTTTTTTTTTTTTTTTTTTTTTTTTTGAGACACAGTTCCTCACTCTTGTTGCCCAAGCTGGAGTTTAGTGGCATGATCTCCTCTCACTGCAACCTCCGCCTCCCAGGTTCAAGTGATTCTCCTGCCTCAGCCTCCCAAGTAGCTGGGATTCCAGGCGTTTGCCACCACACCCAGCTAATTTTGTATTTTCAGTAGAGACGGAGTTTCTCCAAGTTGGTCAGGCTGGTCTCAAACTCCCAACCTCAGGTGATCCACCCGCCTCAGCCTTTCAAAGTGCTGGGATTACAGGCATGAGCCACCCGGCCTTAATTCTGTATTTTTAGTAGAGACAGGGGTTTCTCCGTGTTGGTCAGACTGGTCTCAGGCTCCTGACCTCAGGTGATCTGCTCACCTTGGCCTCCCAAAGAAAAATTGGTCTGTTTTAAGATCTACCTATTTTCTTAAATTTTAGGTTTGATAAGCTCACTTTCAGCATAAGTGACTCATTTTGTTTTGTTTTGGTCTGTTTGGGATGAGTGCACATGCTCAGTCTAGATGATGACCATAAATAATTTTGTTTAAAAAATTCACTCCAGGCCGGGCACAGTGGCTCCGGTCTGTAATCACAGGACTTTGGGAGGCCGAGGCTGGCGGATCAAAAGGTCAGGAGATCAAGACCAGTCTGGCCAATATGGTGAAACTCTGTCTCTAGTAAAAACACAAAAATTAGCTGGGTGTGGTGGCACACACTTATAGTCCCAGCTACTTGGGAGGCTGAGGCAGAAGAATCTCTTGAACCTGGGAGGCAGAGGTTGCAGTGAGCCCAGATCGTGCCACTGCACTCCAGTCTGGGCAACACAGCGAGACTCCATCTCAAAAAAAAAAAAAAAAGTAAAGAAAAAAAAATCACCCCATTTGTTTAAGTTCTTACATAGGTCATGGTGTGACCAAAACTCAGGGCTCTAGTCCCACTCTGTTTCCATTATATTTTTCTTTTTTTGTTTTTTTTTTAGATGAAATCTCAGTTTGTTGTCCAGGCTGGAATGCAGTGGCACTATCTCGGCTCACTGCTACCTCTGCCTCCTGGGTTCAAGCGATTCTCCTGCCTCAGCCTTCCGAGTAGCTGGGACTACAGGCCTGTGCCACCATGCATGGCTAAATTTTTGTATTTTTAGTGTGGACAGGTTTTCACCATGTTAGCCAGGATGGTCTCCATCTCCTGACCTCATGATCCTTCCACCTTGACCTCCCAAAGTGCTAGGATTACAGGCCTGAGCCACTGTGCCAGGCCAATTTTTGTATTTTTAGTAGAGATGGGGTTTCACTATGTTGGCCAGGCTTGTCTCAAACTCCTGACCTGATGATCCACTCACCTCAGTTTCCCAAAGTGCTGAGGTTACAGGCGTGAGCCACTGTGCCTGGCCTATTTTGGGTTTTTGTCCTTATCATGTCATTCATAGGTGATGGTGTCTTCATAGTCACATATGTCTTCGAGTTTCTGTCATTCTGGTTTAAAAGAGACCATTTGACATTCTAGAGATGACTACATGCAAACATTTATAACTTTTGAGAGAATACAGTGAAGTAGGAAGATACGACTATTTTAACTATCAGGAGGATGATACCAAGAGTCTGAAGCATGCTTTTTAGCCAGGGTCCCCATGAACAACCAACTAAAATTAAATAGCTCGAATAGTTAGCTAGATAAGTGCTCTACTCATTTCAACCAAGCACACTGTTCATTAATCCTCTACAACTGCATCTCTGTGGATACAGAGTAGGCTCAGGGAGCCTACCTAATGTATTTCTCCAAGTGCAACTACCAGTGTTAGCAAGTTCCCAGGTACTTCTCTGTTCATCCGATAAGTAATTAAAAGAGAGAATATTATTTAGCACAACTTTAGTAAGTAAATTTAAAATCTATTGTGTAACCATAGCCTTTACAGTATAATCCGCCATACAGGCCTATTAGGGAGGATACATTTCTAACCATTGCCTCATTTACTCTATACCATGGAAAGTAATGATATAAATGATGGCCATTCAAAAGAGTAAGGGCATCCTGGCAATGCTACTTAACTTATTGTGAAAAAGTTGTCTTTAACTTATGAAGTAAGTTAAGAGTAGTGGACCAATATTCTGTTTCTGATATTGTCTGAGGGAACAAATATCCCCTAAAAATTTTTCATCCACACTGGCCATTCATCTTTTATCTATCAAGGTATAAGTTTTTTCATATATAATGTTGGCTGCAAAATTCTCTACATTTAAGTATACCCCGTAAGTGCACATAAGAGACCCCTTTCTTTATTTCTATTGTTTGTAGAGCCATAAAAAACTGTGAAGTAAGGGCATCATGATAGCAGAGAAGTATGATCATGTTCTGAGTGAGTGTGTCTCACCATGAAACAAGCAAAAAAAAAAATACTGCTGTTATTTTGAGATAGTGAGTTAGCATTTTGTGCTAATATGTACTACGTAATTTTTTATTGATATGTAACATGCATAGAGAAATACATGCACAAATTCTTCATTCAAGTAAAGCTCAGTGAATTATGAAGAAATACACTTGTGTAATCAGATAATAAAACTAGTCTGGATACAGTGGTTCATATCTGTAATTGCAGTACATTGGGAAGCCAATGCGGGCGGATTTCTTGAGCTCAGGAGTTGAAGACCAGCCTACCCAACATGACAATGCTCTGTCTCTACTTTAAAAAAATACCAAAAAAAAAAAAAAAGATCCAGCCAGGCTGGTGCATGCCTATGGTCCCAGCTACTGGGGAGGCTGAGGTGGCAGGATCACTTCAGACTAAAAATTTGAAGCTGCAGTGACCCAGCATTCAGCCACTGCACTCCAGCTCGGGTGACAGAGTGAGACCTGTATGTGTACACACACACACACACACACACACACACACACGGTGGGGGATGTGAAAGAGAGAAAGTGTGGCTCCTGCAATTCAGTGAGACCTGGTTTTCCATCATGGGAACTGCCCGTCCACACTGAAACCACAACCTAGCACATGCCAATTTGCACTCTAAACCTGCTAAGATACCACTGTTTACCCTTAAAAAGAAATTGAAGTATTTCACCTAAAAGAAGGGAAAAAGAAAAGAAGGATTTCACATCTAAAGCCTTTGTTTCCTTTATAAAACAACAGCCCTTTGTCATTCGAGTTGTCCAGAGGTGTCTGACAACACTAACACACTTATGGAATCAGCCAGGAAAAATGGGCCTCTCAGGTAACAAAGAGGCACAGTGGAACTAAAGACAATCCATTCTCAGCTCTACATGATGTCCCCCTCTCATGAAGTGGTGTTAACCATGTAAACCATATTCACCAGAGGAAAGTATGTTCAGAACAACACAATCACGAGGCTGCAAATCAAACTGGGGGCGGGAAGCACGTAGGAGGTTTCCATGGCCAAGACACTGGTGGCTCTCCTTGGGTGTCATTTAAAAATTTCAGGTGAAAAATCCTCTTCCAGTTGACTCAAGAAAACTAACAGACATTACTATTGGAATTCATTTTACTTTTTAGAATTTCTAAGACATAAAGTATGCTTCAAACACTCCAAAAGACATTCAGCTATACCTAGGGCTGAGGACCTGCCTTCTCCTTCACATTAGGGCCCTCACAGCAGGCAAAGAGGAGCATAGGGGCCGGGTGTGGTGGCTCATGGCTGTAATTTCAGCACTTTGGGAGGCTGAGGCAGGCCGATCACCTGAGGTCAGGAGTTTGAGATGAGCCTGGTCAACATGGCAAAACCCCTTCTCTACTAAAAATTCAAAAATTAGCCATGCGTGGTGGTGTGCACCTGTAATCCCAGCTACTCGGGAGGCTGAGACGGGAGAATCATTTGAACCCAGGAGGTAGAAGTTGCTGTGAGCTGAAATTGCACCATTGTACTCCAGCCTGGGAAATAACAATGAAACTGCCATCTGAAAAACAAAACAAAACAAAACAAACAACAACAACAATAACAAAACAGAGAAGGAGCATGGGCAGGTGGGGACAGACAGCAGCCCGGGCCTGTAGGGATCCCCAACCACCCCCAGAGCTGGTGTCTGTAGGAGGGGCTGTGTGGCAAGAATCAGGTAGGGAGCTGGGCTTCATGGAGAGGTAACCACCACTTCTGTACTTTAACTTTTCCCAGGGATTTATGATTCTACTCTGGTTCTCCCCAGGTCCCCCACCCATCCTGCCCTCACTCCCTCATCGTGTGTTAGGCAGGTCTAGTTAAAATGGGGAGAATAATACATTCAGATTGTAGCCTTCAAGGTATTCCCATCTGGGGTACAAGGAGTAGGGAGGCAAATCAGTCTGTGGTGGTGCTTACTTCCGGGCCTGAGGGCAGGAAGGCCAGGGCTGGGCACATGGATATCTGGGGAAACGCCACTGCTAATTCCTTCTCCCTACTCAGAGCTACAACCAGGCCAGGCCAATCACAATTAATAAAACCACTGCAGCTCACATCCTGCACAAAACTTAAGTGTACCCCAACCCCCAGTCCTACCAGAGATCTGCAACTTCCCATCCCAGAACACAGGAAGCCCTCCATCTTTTTGACCTAAAGCCTGGACTTTAAGCCAGGTTGGGGCCTGGGGGTAGTGGCACCAAATGCAGCAGCCACAATGTCAAACATACAAATGACTTGAGAAATCTCATCTGCACGTCATTCACTCAGAACAGACCTGCAGTTGTGTACAAGTTAAGAAGGCCAGGTCTATACACTCAAGGGCATGGACACATTCCACACTTGCTGGGGAGAATGAGAGGCACTTGTTTCCCAGCAGCAAGCTGATGGCCTCATATGCCATTCACGTGTTTTCATTTAGGCCTCTGCATTGTGTATTCATTGAGCCAGTGCAAATACATATTTGGGGGGCATAATTTAGTGCAGGACCACTCCCCACTTGTTCTGGGGGGCACTCAGGAGGGATCTGGTTAGCTCCCAATTCCCTAGGACAAAGGTGGCTCCCCCTTTCCAGCACTCATATCCAGCAGTGCCATGTCAAGAATTTTTTTTTAAAAAAAACATGATCAACATGAAGAAGCAGGCATGGTACAAGAGGCTCAGGGCCATGGATCGCTGGCTGCTGGAGAAACAGCACAGGGCAGGCACATCTGTGGGTGAGGCCATGACAAGCCAAGGCAGACATAGTCCCTACAGTCGACAGCCTCAGCCCAGAGAGCATTGAAATCTTCCTGAATGGGCTTGATGCCCGTCACTCACCTGCTCTTTAGCACTGCCTTGTGTTGGTTTCTCAGGGCCTGGGGACAGGTGGTGGGGATTGTAGATCCAGGGTGGGAATCATCTCACACCCAGAGTTCACCTGGCCACAGGCCAGCAAGGAAGTCCAAGTGGCACAGCTCTAGACCCTGAGCCTTGGCACCTCCGGGCTGCACTTTCTATTTGTAGATGAGGATTTTAAAAACCAAAATAAACAAACAGACACAAAAACAGCCACTTTGATTGAGGAGAAAGTGGAAGCTAAAGCAGTTGACCCTCAAACAGCTCCGCCAAGTCCCAGGCCAGGCCAGGCCAGGCCATCTGAACACTCCAAGGCCACATGATAGTTACAGAGGATGACAGTTCCCACAGGTACTTGTCAAGCACTGTGCTAGCTTCTCACGGAGTCTCAGAATGCCTCCTCGCCAACACCCTGTGAGGGGAGGTCCTTCCTCACTAGGGCACAAGAGGTTCCTAAGCTCTTCCCAGGAAATGGTTAACAAAGTGTGGAGCGGGGGGAAAGCCCAGTCAGAACAAGTGACTAGCCAGGGTCTTCCTAGACTCCATCCCCTCCTCCACATGGGGCCTGGAGGTGATGTGAGCAGCCTCCTAACCCCCTCCATCCCACTGTCTCCTCAATCAAAATGGCTGTTTTTGTGTTTGCTTGTTTGTTTATGGGAATTTAAAAACCTAATTTTTTTTTTTTTTTTTTTTGAGACGGAGTTTTGCTCTTGTTACCCAGGCTGGAGTGCAATGGCACAATCTCAGTTCACTGCAACCTCTGCCTCCTGTGCTCAAGCAATTCTCCTGCCTCAGCCTCCTGAGTAGCTGGGATTACAGGCATGCGCCACCACACCCAGCTCATTTTGTATTTTTAGTAGAGAAGGAGTTTCTCCATGTTGGCCAGGCTGGTCTCAAAGTCCCGACCTCAGCTGATCCGCCCATCTCGGCCTCCCAAAGTGCTGGGATTACAGACATGAGTCTCCGCGTCTGGCCAAAAATACCCCCTGGTATTTTATTTATAGTAGTTTCAGGCTTGTATGTATGTATTTGTATAGACTTTATTAGAAGGAAGAGGGTTTAAGACAATAACATTTTTAAAAGGTCTCAGTGGGGAATAGACTTCCATGCCACAAATGATGATGTTGACCTCCTCTGTTGCTTTTGGGCAAAGTATAAATAGTGTGAGAATTGGCATGTGCTGGGTTGTGGTTTCAGTGTGGGAGGGCAGTTCCTTAAGATGGAAACCAAGCCTCACTGAGCTGTAGGAGTCACACTCACCTTTTATCACATTCCCCACCATGGTCTTTCATTTTTCTTCTGTGCTTGAATTTCTTTTGACATACATATTATTTTGATTATATATATATATATACACACACACACACATACACGCATGTGTGTATATATATATATACACATGTGTGTGTGTGTGGGTATATGTATGTATATGTTTGTGTGTGTGTGTGTACACATACAGGTCTCACTCTGTCACCCAGGCTGGAATGCAGTGGCCAAATGATGGGTCACTGCAGCCTCAACCTCCAGTGATCCTTCCACTTCAGCCTCTCAAGCAGCTGGGACTATAGGCATGCAACATCACACAAGGCCAATTTTTAAAATTATTCTAGAAACCGAGTCTCACTACGTTGCCTAGACTGGTCTTGAACTCCTGGACTTAAGCAATCATTCCACCATGGTCTTCGAAAGTGTTTGGATTACAGGTGTTTGCCATCAAACCCAGCCAAAAATATTTTTATAAGAACTATTACAACCCAATTATGAGCTATGGTTGTGCCACTGCACTGCAGCCTGGGCACTAGAAAATCATTTGAACCCGGGAGGCGGAGGTTGCAGTGAGCCAAGATCGCACCATTGCACTCCAGCCTGGGCAATAAGTGTGAAACTCGGTCTCAAAAAAAAAAAAAAAAAAAATCCAAAAGATCTTTCCTTACCCTTACCTTGTCTCCAAAAACAAAGCAAAACAAAAAAAATTATGACCAAATTAAACTTCTAAGACTGTGTCATCTGTGTCCCCTTTCTGCCTTGTAAGCTATCGTTGTTAAATTTTTTCTATTGAGAAAACTGTTAGATATTAAGAAATTCCTATATATCCTCTAAGTGAGAATAAGGTATTCTGATGTGGCCCAATATTTCCTCACCTCTATCTCCAGGGTCTAAACTAGCAAATCAAATCAGGATGCCCACAAAGGACTGTTGGCCATTTTCAAATAGAAAATGATATACCCTGTTAGTGAGAGTAATCCAGTGATTTTAAAAAAGAGAAGTCAGACTGAGATGCAGTGCAGTCAGGGCACAGTTACCCTGGAATAGCCACTTCACACGGAACGATAGATGAGGCTTTCTAAGATGAACAAATTTGGGTAACATAATTCTTGCTTAACCATTCTCAGCCTCGGCTGCCCCCCACCCCAGCCCCATTCCTAATGGTCATCCCAGGATGTGGTCAGCAGTGTGGTACAGCATGGTGAGAGAGGGGCTCAGGGATGGGATGAAGGTCTTTCCTGCATTATCAAAATGATTAAAAAGTTGTTAAAAAAATGTCCAAATGGGCCGGTTGTGGTGGCTCACGCCTGTAATCCCAGCACTTTGGGAGGCTCTGGCGGGCGGTCACGAGTTCAGAGCAGCGTGGTGTCAGGAGTTCAAGACCAGCCTGGGTAACATGGTGAAACCCTGTCTCTACTAAAAATACAAAAGTAGTCGGGCATGGTGGCATATGCCTGTAATCCCAGTTACTTGGGGTAATCCCAGCTACTTGGGAGGTTGAGGCAGGAGAATCATTTGAACCCGGGAGGCAGAGGTTGCAGTGAGCCAAGATCGCACCATTGCACTCCAGCCTGGGCAATAAGAGTGAAACTCAGTCTCAAAAAAAAAAAAAAAAAAAAAAAAAAAAAAATCCAAATGATCTTTTCTTACCCTTAAGTAGCAAATAAGATGCATTATACAAGCAGACGCAGGCAAGAGAAAGAGCAAGTGCATTTTAAGTCTCAACTCACTTCTTAATTAGCTGTAATTCCCTGTGCATTTTACCCTACCTACTTTAGCCTGTTTTTCTTTTCTTTTCTTTTGAGACAAAGTCTCCCTCTGTCGCCCAGGCTGGAGTGCAGTGGCACGATCTTGGCTCCCTGCAACCTCTGCCTCCCAGATTCAAGTGATTCGCCTACCTCAGCCTCCCCAGTAGCTGGGATTACAGGCACCTGCCACCACGCCCAGCTAATTTTCGTATTTTTAGTAGAGACGGGGTTTCACCATTTTGGCCAGGCTGGTCTTGAACTCCTGACCTTGTGACCCACCCGCCTCGGCCTCCCAAGGTGCTGGGATTACAGGCGTGAGCCACTGCGCCTGGCCTGCCTGTTTTTCTGTTCATAAAACGCACTAATGCTGAGAGGAGGGCGGGGGTCGGGGGTGGTATGGGGAGAGTGTCTGTGCTTTATCCAATCATTGGCGCTGGCGCGGGAACCGCCCAATCAAGCGCACAGTTGAAGAGGAGGGCGTGGTTTTCGCCATTTGGCGGGGCCTTTGTCGCTCCCACCAGAGCTTGGGATCTGTCTCCACTCTTCTACGTTCTTCAGCTCGGGAGCCCTTGATGACTCTGTGACGGCCTCTGTTGCCCTGTGATCTGAAGGTCGGGAGAGACGCACAGCTAAGATGCCAGGACATCCTGAAAGCTGGGAAAGGGTGAGTGTGCGGGGTTGGGGCATCCCGAGAGGAGAGAGCGGGCTGTGTAACCGGCGGGACTGGTCTCCTTTCCGCTCCCGGGTTTCCGACCTGAGTCCCTGCTGGCGCAGTTCCGCGCCCGGACCCTCTGGCCGCAAGATGGCGGCTGGGCCCGCAGCCGGGACCCCCGCGTTCCGCCCTGTCCCTGCGGCGCCCTATCTGGAGCTCCCTGGGCGGCTCTGCACGCAGTCCCGAGTATTTCCCAGATTGTTCAGGGATGCCAGGCGGATCATCAGGGCAGAATCCTGACTCGGTGTGTGCGTGGCAGGAGCTGCGGCAGGTGGGGCTCCCAAGTCTCTTTTCTTAAACATTTTGTTTGAGACAGAGTCTTGCCCTGTCGCCCAGGCTGGAGTGCAGTGGCGCGATCACTACAACCTCTGTCTCCCAGACTCAAGCGATTCTGGTGCCTCAGCCCTCCGAAAAACTAGGATTACATACCTGCGCCACCACGCCTGGCTAGTTTTGTATTTCTAGTAGAGACAGGGTTTCTCCGTGTTGGTCACGCTGGTCTCGAATTCCTGACCTCAGGTGAAATGCCTGCCTCGGCCTCCCAAAGTGTTGGGATTACAGGCGTGAGCCACCACGCCTGGCCAAGAAAAGTATTCTTGTCCTTGTACCCAACAGTTAGCTGAATAGCTATAGGTAATATCAGATCAGGATCAAGAATTAGAGGCAGTTTTATTTTTATTTTTAAGTTTTTGTTATTTTTTTTATTATTTTTTGAGACGGAGTCTCACTCTGTGGCCCTGGCAGTGCAGTGGTGAAATCTCGGCTCACTGCAAACTCCACCTCCTGGGTTTAAGCGATTCTACTGCCTCAGCCTCCCAAATAGCTGGGATTACAGGTGCCTACCACCATGCCTGGCTAATTTTTTATTTTTAGTAGAGATGGAGTTTCGCCCAGTTGGCCAGGCTGGTCTCGAACTCCTGATCTCAAGTCATCTGCCCTCCTCAGCCTCCCAAGGTGCTGGGATTATAGGCATGAGCCACCGCATCTGGCCAGCTGTTTTATTTTTTATTCTGGCCTCACAGAGTCAGCCTGAGTCTCCTCTGTTTGAATAACTTTCGGAGCATCAGCCCAGGGCCACTACAGACCCTTTCACTAGTGCCTAATAGTCTGAGGCATTTGGGGGTGTCCTGTGCAGACTGGGGTCAGGCTGACAACAGAGTCCAATCTTCCTCTTATCTCAAACAAATAAGAGTGAGTAATCCAGGGCTTGTTTCTCCCCTCATGGAATGTTCTTATTTGACATCCAAATGGGAGTTGCTCTTGTTTCCTGATACTTGGGTGAAGAACAAGTAGGAGGTCTGGAGGCTCAAATTGATAGGTAAACACATTGCTTTTATTATTATTATTTGCCATTAGAAGAACAGGTGAAATAATCATGGACTCTACTATTCAGGAATTATTATTCTAGAGCCAATAAATACATGGTTGAATTAGGAGTAATGTGATCAGAATGAAGAAGGGAGTTGCACAGAAGACTTGGGCTTTATTTGGGACACTGCTCTTATGTTGTGAGTTCTGATGTCACCACCTGAAGGGACATCATAGACAGAAGAGTTGATACAATTTTTTCTGTTGCTTTTCTCTTGTTAAGAATCGTTTCTAATGTAGTTTTTATAGAAAGTACTACATGTTTTGGTTAAATCGGTTGTTCGTGTGTCATGCAGAATAGAGATGAAGCTTAAACCATTAAAATCAGAAAAATTCTTGGGAGTCAAGCTCTTGTTGGTCCAGCTTAGGAAAGATAGAACACAAAATAAGCCAGCAGCATAGAGATGAGAAGATGAGGGCCAGCTCCCTACCCCAGCCCTATCCAGACCTACCCTCTTTGAGCCTTGTCCAGGTCTGACCCACACTGAAATCTCCCCTTACAGAACCAATTAGAGGAGATCAGACTCCTGTTTGGAACAACTATTGGATCTGCAGGAGTGTGAAACAGGTGTCTACCCTTGGTGTCTCTTCAGAGCTGGAGCTCAATTTTTCCAAACACAAAAGCAAATACATGGGAACAAAGGAGTATACATTTTAGAATCTTAAAGTCTTTCTTTCTCAATGAAACCAGTGCTTACATTTTACACAGCAACCTGTTTTACACTTCTGCAGATCCACAGTCATGAGAAAGTAAATAGAAACACAACAATTAAAAGTCTCTCTACGTAGCCCTTCCTTTCTATATCCCTCCCATCTGTGTGTATTTAGCTTTTATAGTGATAGGGAAACCAGAAGAAATAGCCTAAGCCGTCATCTAAATCCTACTGGGAATTATGAGACACTTAGTACCCACCTTTCAAAGTTTTTTGAGGCTTAGCTGACACCATGCGAGTTTCCCAGCACAGTATATTATAGCATACTTGGTGAGCACATAGTACAAGCTCAATAAACACCATATTAATGTATGTGTACATGTTGTTCAAATGCAGATGTAGACATTGCTACATTCTCCAGCCTTCTGTAAACTTTAAAAAGCTGACGAAGCATGTGATTCTCTGAGACAGTGACTTGTGGTCTTCACTGTAACAAAAAGTATTTGTGTTGCAATAAGGGTATTAGATGTAAGGGACTCTGTGTGCTATGCCTGCTTTCTCTGAGTGCTGGAGAGCAACATGAGCATTAACAGGGAACTTTCGATAAACAAGCTAATTTCTGGACCCCTCCAAAACCTGCAGAATCACATTAGTTAGAGAGTGGCTCAGAATACCAAATAAGCTATATGCACATCGAAGCTTGAGAAGCAATGGTCAGCTAAGTGGTTCTTAGCCCAGGCTTCCAGTTAGGATTACATGACTAGTTGGAAGAAATACCAGTACCTGTGTCTTCCCTACAGGTTCTGTTTTTTCATTATTATATTCAGATTAGTATTTACTTTTCCCTCCACCAATATCATAGCAGTAATTATGGGCCCATCTGTGCATTGGCCTCTGGATCCAATTTGTCTAATTATAGCTTACACTAACTTTATTCATCTGGCTAAGGTGTTTTCTGCCAGGTTTCTTCTCTATAAAGATATTTTCCTCTTTATTATGAAATGAGTGTCTTGGATGGATTGGTTTCCTAAGTGAGATTTATAAATTGTCACATTTAATCCAAAAACTCTGTTTCTTTTTCTTTTTAGGTTTTTTTGTTTGTTTTTTGCTTTTAGCTTGCTTTGGAGAACAAATGATCTCATATTTGTTGACTGTAGATACCAGCTTTTGAAACTGGAAGTTCTAAAAAAGGTATTAGTTTTGTATGTTTTTATTTTATTTCATCTTTATTTTACAAGCATACATTTTATTTTTTGTATTTTCAGAGAAAGAGAACAAAAATTAATATATAACTAATATATCATCTTAAAAATCTAAAATATGACATGACACATAAAGCCAAAAAAAATTTTTTTTGTTGTTTTTTTTGAGACAGAGTCTTACTCTGTTGCCCAGGCTGCAGTGCAGTGGCACGATCTCAGCTCACTGCAACCTTAACATCCTGGGTTCAAGCAATTCTCCTGTCTCAGCCTTCCGAGTAGCTGGTACTACAGGTGCATGCCACCACGCCTGTCTAATTTTTATATTTTTACTAGAGACGGCATTTCACTACATTGGTCAGGCTGGTCTCAAACTCCAGACCTCAGGTGATCCACCTACCTCGGCCTGCCAAACTGCTGAGATTGCAGGCATGAGCCACTGTACTGGCCAAAGCAGAAAAATTTTAAAGAACACCTCATTCAGTAACAATAGCTCTTAATTTAGTTTATATTGTTAAATGTTTTGATCTTCATCGTTGTTTTAGGAAACACAAAAAAGCATACGCAAAGAGGCTTATAATTTTTATACAATTTAAAATATTTCTTAATTTCATTTAAACAGAAGTGTGCTACTCTCCCACTTTTCGTGTGTACATAGTTACCATTTCTATGGATGTATACATAAAATGTAAGCATCATTTGATCAATTTTCTGTTGTTGCCTTGTGTATATTAATCTTCTCGGTTATAAAAACTGCTCTGGATGTTGTTTTACAGTTCTCTCTATTGGCTCAGAAGTCCTTTTGAGATAAATTTCAAGTCAGATAAATAGGAGTAAAATGCAAAGTTCGGCTGGGCATGGTGACTCATGCCTGTAATCTCAGCACTTTGGGAGGCTGAGGCGGGCAAATCACGAGGTCAGGAGTCTGAGACCAGCCTGGCCAACATGGTGAAACCCCATCTCTACTGAAAATACAAAAAATTAGCTGGGCGTGGTGGCAGGCACCTGTAATCCTAGCTACTCAGGAGGCTGAGGCAGGAGAATTAAGCGCTTGAGCCCAGGAGGCGGAGGTTGCAGTGAGCCGAGATTACACCACGGCACTCCAGCCTGGAGACAGAGCAAGACTCCATCTCAAAAAAAAAAAACCAGAAAAAACAAAAAAAAAACAACACACAAAAGTAGCACTCAAAAATGCATATTCTTGTATTGATTCCTGTTTACATTTTGTTTTATATGTGCATATTTATGCTAGTTTTGTGGATCTTATATTATTCTATTTCCACAGAATTAGAGAATACATTCGAAATATTACTGTGTTTAAAAGTATCTTATTTAATAACTCAGGTCACTCATAAGTCAGAACCAGTTATCTTAACTTTTTTATTTCATCTTGGGTCAAATTAGGATCTCTGCCCTTGACTGCATGATCAATGTGTTATTTATTTTTATTATAGAAACTATTGACATTCAGGGATGTGGTCATAGAGTTCTCTCTGGAGGTGTAAAAATACCTGAATCCTTCTCAGCAGAATATGTATAGAGATTTGATGTTAGAGAACTATACATACGTTGTCTCTGAGTCGGAATAACTTGCCTTCAGAATATCTAATGTCTAATAACTGTGATACCCTACCTTGTTTTAACCTGATTGTCTCTCGTAGCTGAGAGAGCTGGACAGACTCCATTTTAGTTTCTTCACTTGCAGCCCACTTACCCCACTCCCTTACGGACATAACTAGTGCAAGCTGACTCCAAACACATCTAGGAATACACTTACTGATAAGATACTGAGGCAAGCTGTACCAGCAGCTCCTGGGAATGCATTCAAAGCCCCTGAGTTTATCACTTTGTGATAGTTTAAGCCCCTGCACCTGGAACTGTTTATTTTTTCTGTAACTGTTTCTGTAACCATTTATCTTTTTAACTTTTTGCCTGTTCTGCTTCTGTAAAATTGTTTCAGCTAGGCTTCCCCCTCCCCTTTTAGACCAAGGTATAAAAGGAAATCTAGCCCCTTCTTCGGGGCCGAGAGAATTTTGAGCGCTAGTGTCTCTTGGCCACCGGCAATAAAGGACTCCTGAATTAGTCTCAGAGTGTGGCGTTTCTTTACAACTCACTGGGTTACAACACGAGGGCTTTATTTCTTTTCTTTTTAGAATGTCTCCTTGGGAGGTAGTACTTTGAGTGAATTTCAGAGTTTTGCTTTCAGGAAAAAAAAAAAATTGTTGATGTAGAAAAAAATCTTCCTAGTATTTCCAGCCCTCCCCCTTAGTTTTGATTCATTCAAACTTGAAAATGAAGCTTAGAATTTCTAAACTTAAAATACTTCCTACATATTCTAAAGAAGCTGGTAGGAAACAGTATTTTGGGGAATAATTTTTAAAAAATCTCATATAATGTTTCCTTTTCTCTACTGAGCACAGTACTGAGCTGGAAATTACAGATCCTCCAGCATGAGTCATCTGACTTTTTATTAAAAAACAGGTCTTGCCATCTCTAAGCTGGACCTGGTGACTTTTTTGGAGGGAAAGAGCGAGCCCTGGACTGTGAAGAGTGAGGAGACCATAGCTGCACAGCCAGGTAAGTGGGAGTAAAGATGGTAGGTGGCCTGGGTGAGAGGTTCGAAGGTCAAGAAGCCAGATTTTTTTTTTTTGTCTTCCTTTATTTTGTTCTAATATATATATGTGTGCAGATCTGTTTTATGTACAACAATTGATTCTATCAGATAATCAGACCAAGGCATGACTGGTAATTTTCCTTCAAATCAATTCAGGTGAAATTAGATATTTATGCACTTCCTGGGCTATCAAAACTTGAGATTTCATTAACAACTTTAGTTCTGAAGCCATACACACAATTCAAAATATACATTAACTAGGTTAAATCAACAAAAGTGGGCTGAAAGAAACCACAGGATTCAAACAATGAAACCGTGTATTTTGTTTGCATGAGAGTCACAATGTGAGCAGCAAGTATTTCACATATCTCATGGCTCTTCAGTGTAGAGGGAGTGGCTTCTGAACATCTAAGGTCATTACACAGCAGGTGGGCAAACAGTTGGTGTGGCCTCCTGGAGGCTGCAACCAGTGCTAATTTCTTCTCTGCCTCTCCTTTTTTAGGTTCTGTTTTTTCATCTTTCTTCTTTCCTCTTTTTTTTTTTCCCCCTTGAGATAGAGTCTTGCTGTGTTGCCCAGGCTGGAGTGCAATGGTGCAGTCTCAGCTCATTGCAATCTCTGAATCCTACGATCAAGTGATTCTCATGCTTCAGCCTCTGAATAGCTGGCATTACAGTTTTGTGCCATGATGTCTGGCTAATTCTTTGTATTTTTTTAGTAGAGACAGGGTTTTGCCATGTTGGCCAGTCTGGTCTCGAACTCCTGACCTCAAGGGATCCTCCTGCCTTGGCCTCCCAAAGTGCTGGAATTACAGGTGTGAACCACTGCGCCTGGCCTCCTTTCCTATTTTCCTATTTTTTTCTCCCTTTCTGTCTCTTTCTTTCTGTCTGTCTTTCCCTCTTTCTCTCTTCCTTTTTTTTTTTTTTTATATTTCTCTCTTTTTGTTTCTTTTTAATTTTTTTTTCCTTGTAGAACTTGGTTTCTTTTTCCTTCCTACCTTTCTTCTTTCCTTTGCTCCTTTCCTCCTGCCTGTTTTCTTTCTTACTACATGAGCATGCCATCATGCCTGGCTAAATGTTTTATTTCTTGTAGTAGAGACGAGGCCTCGCTATGTTCCCAGGGCTTGTGTCAACAGCCATTTCTTCCATTTCAGCTTCCCAAAGTGTTGGGATTATAGGTTTGAGCCACCATGTTCTGCCCACTTTTATTTTCTTCTTTTTCCTTTTCATTCTTCCTTTTTTTTTGCTCTCTTTTCTTGCTTGCTTGCTTGTTTCTTTCCTTCATTTCTTTCTTTATTCTACATTTTTCTTTTTTTCTTTTTCTTTTTTTTGAGATGGAGTTTCACTTTTGTTGCCCAGGCTGGAGTTCAATGGCGTGATCTCAGCTCACCGCAACCTCCACCTCCCTGGTTCAAGTAATTTTCCTGCCTCAGCCTTCCGAGTAGCTGGGATTACAGGCATGTGCCACCATGCCCAGGTAATTTTGTATTTTTGGTAGAGATGGGGTTTCTCCATGTTGGTCAGGCTGGTCTCAAACTCGTGGCGTGAGGTGATCCTCCTGCCTCATCCTTCCAAAGTGCTGGGATTACAGGCATGCGCCACCGTGCACGGTCTGGTCATATTTTTGATGTGTTGGTTCTTTCCAGGCCAGATGTATAATCTCATCCCTGAACATGTCTGACGGTGTGATTATGACATATGACTTTACCCGGCACCAGAGTGAGTTGATGCTCCCGCCTGAGCCCAGCCCACAGAAAGGATTGTGACATATCGTTGGACCCAGAATTGAGGTGATGTAACTATTCCACTGCCCTGGCACTGCCCACAGAAGACATTAAGACATATCGCTGGGTCTTGTACCCAGGTGGTGTGAATCTTCTCTCCAGCCTTGGCTCTTCCACAGGGGGCATTGTGTCATATCGCTGGGCTCCACTCATAGGTTGTGCCCTGCCCATGTGGCCCATTGTAACATATTGCTGGGTCCAAAACCTAGGTGATGTAACTCTACTGCTTAGGCCCTGCCTACAGAGGACATTGTGACATATCCCTGCATCCATCACACAGGTAATGCAGCTCTCTTCTGCTTGGCCCCGACTCATAGAAAGGATTGTGACGTATCACTGGGCTCAGCACCTGGCTAACATGACTTTTCTCCTCTTCCTAGGTTTTTGCCCACAGGGGATATTGTGACATGTCACTGGGCCTAATACTAAGGTGACATTACTCTTTTGTCATGGCACTGCTCTCAGAAGGCATAGTGATGTATTCCTGGGCCCAGAAGAAATGTGATATGAGTCTCCTGCCTGGACCCTGCCTACAAGGTGCATTGTTACATACCTGGGGCCCTTTGACTATTTTATTTATTGTATTATATTTTATTTATTTTAATTTTATTTTTGAGACAGAATCTCACTCTGTCACCCAGGATGGAGTGCAGTGGCATGATCTCTGCTCACTTCAACTTTTGCCTCCTGGGTTCAAGTGATTCTCCTTCCTCAGCCTCCTGAGTAGCTGAAACTACAGGTGTGTGCCACCAAGCCCGGATAATTTTTGTGTTTTTGGTAGAGACAAGATATCACCCTGTTGGCCAGGCTGATATCAAACTCCTGACCTCAGCCGATGTGCCCGCCTTGACCTCCCAATGTGCCGAGATTACAGATGTGAGCCATTGCTCTTGGTACCCATTGACTATTTTATGTGACTCTTCTCCCTTACCTGGACACTGACCAAAAAGAGATTGTGACATATCTTTGGATGCAGCACAAAGGTGATGTGACTCTCCTCTCCTGCCTGGGCCTTGCCTATAGAATAGAGAGTGACTTACTGCTGAATTTAGCATACAGGTGATATGATTCTTCTGCTGACTCCCAGAAGTCACTGTAACATATGTCTGGGCCCATCACTGAGACTGTGTGACTCTCTTCTCCTTGGGACCTGTCCACAGTGGGTATTGTGACATATTGCTTGGCCAAGCACCTACATTATGTGACTTTTTATTTATTTACTTTTTAACACAGAGTTTCACTCTTGTTGCCCAGGCTGGAGTGCAGTGGCGCCATCTGGGCTCAGCTGGGATTACGGGCATGCGCCACCACACCTGGCAAATTTTTTTTGTGTTTTTAGTAGAGATGGGGTTTCTCCATGTTGGTCAGGCTGGTCTCCAACTCCCGACCTCATGTGATCCACCTGCCTTGGCCTCCCAAAGTGCTGGGATTACAGACGTGAGCCACTGCACCTATCTTCGATATGACTCTCTTCTTATGCCAGGGCCCTGCCCGCTGGAGTTATTTTGACACATAGCTGGGGCCAGCTCAAATGTTATGTGACTGCACACTTCTTCCTGAGCCCTATCCATGAGGGGTGCTGTATCTTATCTCTGAGACCCTTAATTAGGTGATGTAACCCCTTTTTTTTTTTTTTGAGATAGAGTCTGGCTCTGTCGCCCTGGCTGGAGTACAGTGGTGCGATCTTGGTTCACTGCAACCTCTGCCTCCTGGGTTCAAGTGATTCACTTGCCTCAGCATCCTGAGTAGCTGCGATTATAGGCACACATTACCACAGCCAGCTAATTTTTGTATTTTTAGTAGGGACGAGGTTTCACCACGTTGGCAAGGCTGGTCTTGAACTCCTTACCTCAAGTGATCCACCCGCCTTGGCCTCCCAAAGTGCTGGGATTACAGGCATGAGTCACCACACCTGGCTGATGTAACTCTTTTGTTTGGACCCTCTTCTTGGGGTATTGTGACATATTGCTGGGCCCAGAATCTAGGTGATGTGACTCTTCTCTGCTCTTCATCTCTGCCCAAAAAGGGATTGTGACATACCACTGGGTCAAGAACCTAGATGAGGCGACTCTCGTCTCCAGCCTGGGACCTGCACACACTGTGTACTGAGACATATCACTGGGTCTAACACCTAAGTAATGCAACTCTCCTGCATGGGCCCCGCCCATAGAGGTATTATGAAATATCTTTCTATTTATCACCTAGGTGATGTGACACTCCTCTTCTACCTGGGAACTGCCAAAAAAAAGTATTGGTACATATCACTGGGCCCAGCACCTAGGTGATGTGACTCTTTTCTCATGCGTGGGCTCTGCGAACTGGGGTGTTTATTACATATAGTTGGGCCTAAACCCTAGGTCGTGTGATTCTTTTGTTTTCCTGAGCTGTACTCATAGAGAGCATTTTGACATATTTTGGGGTCCATAATTTAGATGATGTGACTCTCTTGGATGGGCCCTCCCCGAAGTGGGTACTGTGACATGTTGCTGGGCCCATTACATAGGTGATGTGACTCTTGCATGGGCCCTCCACATAAGGGGTAGTGTGACATATTGCTGAGCCCAGTACATAGGTGATGTGGCTCTTCTCTGTGGTTTGGGCTTTGCCCAAGCAGGGATTTTGATGTGTTGCTGGACTCACCACCTATGTGTTGTGACTGTCTTCTTCTGCCTAAGCCCTGCATGCATTGTGTGTTGTGACATATGCCTGGATTCAACACCTAGGTGATACAACTTTATGGCATGGGAACTGCCCACCGAAGTATTATATCATCTTTCCATCACTTAGATGGTGTGATTCTTTTATTTTTCCTGTTTCTGGCGTATTTTGGGTATAGTGACATATCATTGAGTTTAACACCCATGAAATGGGAGGCTTCTGCCTGAGCCCAGCACATAAGTGGCCTTGTGACATATCTTTGCATTCATTATCTAGGAGGTTTAACTCCCCTTTTTGCCTGCACCCTGACCACTGGGAAGATTGTGGCAAATCACTGGACTCAGCAATCAGGTGATGTGTTTTTCCTGCCTGCTTCTTGCCCACAGATCATTGTAACATATCACTGGGCCTAGCATCCAGGTGATGTGATTCCGCTGACTGTATTCTGCTTTCAAGAGAAGATTGTAACATATCCCTAATTGAGCACCCAGGTGGTGTGACACTTCTGCCCTGTCCCTGCCCTCAGAGTGATGATTGTGACATATCACTGCCCCAAAAGGCGGGTGAGGTGAATCTTTTGGTTAATCCCTATTCACTGGTGGATTGTGATGCATATTATCCAAACTTACAGGTGCAATATGACTTTCATACCTCTAAACAACCAATAGCAGATACATTATCTCTCATAGCCAGGGTCAGGAAAATGAGTAATGTCTTGGGTTTCTTCTTTGTATGAAGATCATAAAGAATTAACACTCTCTCACATACTGTGTAAAGTTGTCAAGAGGTACAGAGAATGTCCTAACAGAACTCAGCACACAGGGGAGGTTGTGACACTCATATGCATAACCTGCCAACAGTAAAGACTGCCATCCTTCCACATAAACACAGCTCACTGTTGAGATTCTGAATCTCATATGCAGATGCAGTTGAAAGTTAGAAAATTAAATCTCATGTTAATTCAGCCCATAGAGAGGTTAGTGTCTCTGAAACCAAGATTCAGCATACCTGTGAGTCAGTGATTTCACTAAAATGACACCATTTGCAGGAGGGACTGAAGTTCCCATACACAAATCCAGACCATCATTGAGACTGTCACTCATGTACTTAACACCCAACATACAGAGGGTATTATGTCTCATACCTAGAACTAAGAAATGTGTGAAATTGTTAATCTCATACCTTGACCTTAATTCAGGTGTGTTTGTGACATACACCTTTTTTTAGCACCTGAGTAATTCGACTCTACTGCCTAAGCCGAATGTACAGATGGGATTGTGCCATATTTCTGGACCCAGCATTTAGGTGATGTGAGTCTATTCTCTGGTCTTAGTACTTTCCACAGAGAACACTGAACTTATCACTGGGCCTAGTGCCCTGGTGATGTGACTTCCCTCTACTTCCTGGGCTTTTCCTAAGAAGAGATTGTAATACATTGCTGGGTCAGAACCTAGGTGATGCGACTCTCCTCTGCTGCCTGGTTCCTCTTGTACATTGTGTATTGACATGTGGCTTGTTCTAACACCTTTGTGATGTGAATCTCCCACATGGGCCCTGCCCACAGAGGTCTTATAACATATCTTTTCATTCATCACCTAGGTGATGTAATTCTTCTGCCTGGGCCCTGCCAAAAGGGAGGATTGTGGCATATCACTAGACCCAGCACCTAGGTTGTGTAATTCTGCCTGAGCCCTGACAAAAGGGAGGATTGGGACATACCACTAGACCTAGCACCTAGGTGATGTGATTCTTCTGTTTTTTCTGGGCCTCAAATATTTTGGATAATGTAAAATATTACTAGGCCCACTACCTATGGGATTGCATGCTCCTGCTTGGGCTCTGCCCACAGGGACCTTGTGACATATATCTGCATCCAGACCTAAAAGGTGACACTTCTTGCATGCACCCTGCCCTGCACAGAAAAGATTGTGACATATCCCTGGAACCAGACACCAGGTGATGTGGGTGTTCTGCCTCTGTCTTGCCCCCAGGGAGCATTGTGACATAGTGCTGAGCTCAGCACCCAGGTGATGTGACTGTGTTGCCTGTGCTGTGCTTTCAGGAGAGAATTGTAACATATCCCTGACTGAGCAGCCAGGTGATGTGACACTCCTGCTTGGTTCCTTCCCTCAGGGAAGATTGTGAGATATCCTCGGCTGAAATCCCAGGTGATGTAACTCTTGCTAACTCCCTACCTACAGGTTAAATGGTTACATATACTGTAGTCGGCTTATAAGTGCAATGATGACTCTCATACCTCAAGTCAGCTATTAGAAGAAATAGTGTCTCTCATAGCTTGCCTTAGATGAGTCACATCCTTAGTCTTCTCTTTTTATGAAGGTCATAAAGAATTGCCACACTCTAACATATATAATGCCCTCAAGTGTTACAAAGAGTGTTATCCCAGGTCACAGCATAAAGGTGAGATTGTTTCTTATATTCACACCTCACCAACTATTAGGATTATCACCCTCACACAGGGAAAGAGCCCATGGCTGAAGTCTTGAATCTCAAATGCAAACAGACTGTCAAATGCAAACACTGTGCACAGTTGGAATTGTGACTGTCATATATGAGCCTCCAGTCACAGTTGAGATGGTGACACATTTCTAAACTCAGAACATAGCAGTGAGGACTCTATTCTCTAAACCCAACAAACTAGAGAGAGATTGACTCTAATACCTAGACTTAGGGCCACAAGTATGGTCATGGGTGCTTACAAACATGATTTAAGAGTAAACTGCCTCTCATTTATACTGGATAAAAACCTTGAGTAGTATAGACAGTGTACTAACCAGGTGCTGTGGCTCATGCCTGTAATCCCAGCACTTTGGGAGGCTGAGGTGGGTGAAACAAGGTCAGGAGTTTGAGACCAGCCTGACCAACATGGTGAAACCCCGTCTCTACTAAAAAATACGAAAAATTAGTTGGGCATGGTGGCGGGCCCTGTAATCCCAGCTACTTGGGAGCCTGAGGCAGGAGAATTGCTTGAACCCCGGGAGGTGGAGGTTGCATTGAGTCGAGATCATGCCACTGTTCTCCTGCCTGAGTGATAGTGCAAGACTCTGTCTTACAAAAAAAGAAAAAAAAAAAAGGAATGTACTAACAACATCCAGCACACGGGGGTGATTTTCTTTTTTTCTTTTTCTTTTTTTGGATGAAGTCTCACTCTGTCACCCCAGCTGGAGTGCAGTGGTGTGATCTCAGCTTAGTGCAACCTCCGCCTCCGGGTTCAAGTGATTCTCCTGCCTCAGCCTCCTGAGTAGCTGGGATTACAGGCACACGCCACCATGCCCAGCTAATTTTTGTATTTTTAGTAGAAAGGGGGTTTCAACCATGCTGGCCAGGATGATCTCAATCTCCTGACCTCATGATCCACCTGCATTGGCCTCCCAAAGTGCTGGGATTGTAGGCATGAGCCGCTGCAGCCGGCCTGGAGATTTTTACTGTCACATGAACACCTATCGAACAGTATACATCATCATACTCTCACATAAACAGCCCACTTTTGAAGTTCTGGATAGCACATAGAGAAAGTCAAAGGTGGAAAAATTGACTCTCGTATATGGATCCAGTCCACAGTGAGTTGGTGACCCTAAGAGCAAGATTCAGCACACCTATGAGGCTGTGACTTCACTAATTAGACAAAGTCCACAGGAGGAGTATAGGCTGTCAGGTACAAATTTAGTTCACTGATGACATTGTAACTGCTGTTCTTAGACACAACATATAGGAAGGGTTAACCTCCTTTACCTAAAACCGGAACATGTGTGGGATTGTTAATTTCATCTCTGCACCTTCCCACAAGTTTAATTGTAACATTTTTCTCTGCCCGACACCTGAGTGATCTGACTCTCTTGCCTAAGACCAGCCCACAGATGGAATAGTGACATATTGCTGAACCCAGAACTGAGGGGATGTGATTCTATTTTTCTGCATTGGTGCTGCTCACAGGGGACATTGTGACATATCACTGGACCTTACACTTAACTGATGTGAGTCTCCTCCCCTGCCTTGGCACTGCCCACAGAAAGCATTGGGACATGTCTCTGGGCCCTATACCCAGGTTATGTGACTCTCCTGCCTGTCTCCCGACCACATAAGCAATTGTGACGTATTGCTAGGTTTGACACCCTGGTAATGCAACTCTACTGCCAAAAAGGAGCATTACGACATATATTTCCATTCATTACCCAGGTGATGTGACTGTCTTCTGCTGCCTGGTCCCTGCTCACAGAGGGAGTTGTAACATATCCCTTGGCTCCGTACCAAACAAGTGTGATTGTTCTTTCATCATAAGTTCTGCTGGCAAGGGAGATTGAGACATATTGTGGAGCTCTACGCCAGTGTGACATTACTGTTTTGCCTTGGCCTGGACCTCAAAAGGCATTGTGACATATTGCTGGGCCCAGCAACAAGGTGACATGAGTCTCCTGTATGGACCCTGACAACAGAGCATTATGACATATCTTTAAGAGCATCAACTATTTGATATGACTCTCCTTTTCTACCAAGGCTTCCCCACAATGAGAGATTGTGACGTATCTTCTTGCCCAGAAATCAGGTGGTGTGTTTCTCCTGTCTGAGCTTTGCTTGCAGGGAGCATTGTGACATATCACTGGTCTCAGCACCCAGGTGATGTGACTCTACTGTCTGTGCCCTGATTTCAGGAGGAAATTTAACATATCACTGACTGAGCACACCCAGGTTTTAACTCTTCTGCCTGGTGTCTGCTCTCAGAGAAGATTGTGACATATCCCTGGCCTGTTACCCAGATGATGTAACTCTCCTGCTCTCTCCCCTGTTCACAGGGGAGATTGTGACATATATCTTTGTTCAGATCATAGGTATGATGTTGACTCTCATATCGAAATCAGCCAATAGGAGACATACCGTCTCTCATATGTGGGCTTAAGTACATGGGTAAGATTCTCACTGTCCCCTTTGTAGGAAGGTCAGAGAAAATTACACTCTCTCACATATTGTATAAAACCCTCAAGTGGTACACAGAGTATCGTAACGGCTCTAGAAAACAGATGAGATTGTGTTTTATGTATGCATACTTTGCCAATTGTTAAGATTGTCACCCTCATCCGTGGATAGAGCCTTCTGGTGAGGTCTTAAATCTTACATGTGGATGCAGTGCAGAGTTGAAATTGTGACTGTCATATGTGAACATCAGGCAACAGCTGAGGTGGTGACTCATTAGTAAGCCTAGCTTATAGGCAGGTGACAAGTCTCATATCTGGGCATAGAGCCATAGGTACGATCATGGGTCCATACCAGCACAAATGTCTCCCCGTCACAAAAGATTGCGACTCTCATGGGAACCTTATAAATTCCTCGGTTGGTACAGAGAGTGTTCTAACTAGGCTCATTGTACAGTTGAGGTTTTCACACTCATGCACACCCAGCTGACGGTAAAGATTATCCTCTTTTCACATGAACACAGTCCACTGGAGGTTCTGAATCTCATATCCAGAGACTGTAGCAAGTTGGAAAATTTACTGTTATAAGTGAATCTAGTCCACAGTTAAGCTGGTGACTTTCAGACCAAGATTGAACACACTGTTAATCTGTGATTCCACTAAGGTGACACAGCCAGTAAGAGGGATTGAGTCTCTCATTCAGTGATTCAGCTCATTCTAAAAATTGTGACTTGTGTACTTAGATTTAACATGCAGGAGGTGTTGACTGTCATACCAAGAACTGTGGTATATACAGGATTGTTAGTCTCATCCTTGGTCTTTCCTTCAGGTGCGATTTTGACACACTTCTGCCCAGCAGCTGAGTAATGTGATTCTTCAGAATTGGCCCAGCCTACAAAGAGGATTGTGCCGTACTGCTGGACCCAGCACCTAGGTGATGTAACTGTTCTCCTGCCTTGGTGCTATTCGAAAAAGACATTGTAGCATATCTCAGAGCCTTGCACCCAGGTATTGTGAGTCTCCTCTCCTGCCTTGCTGCTGCACATAGAAGCGCGATGTGTACAGGATTGTTAATCTCATCTTGGACCTTTCTGCCCGTGTGACTGTGACACATGCCTCTGTGTAGAACCTGAGTGAGTTTACTCTCCTGCCTGGATTTAACCCACAGATGGAATCGTGACATATCGCTGGACCAGAAACTAGGTGTTTTGACTCTATTTTCTTACCTCTGTGCTTTCCACATTAAGCATTGGGACATATCACTGGGCCTTGCATCCAGGTGATGCAGGTGATGGGAGTTTTCTTTTTCTTTTTCTTTTCTTTTCTTTTTTTTTTTTGAGACGGAGTTTCGCTCTTGTTGCCCAGGCTGTACTGTAATGGTACAATCTCAGCTCACAGCAACCTCCGCCTCCTGGGTTTAAGCAATTCTCCTGTCTCAGCCTTCTAAGTAGCTTAGATTACAGGCATGCGCCACCATGCCCGGCTAATTTTTGTATTTTTAGTAGAGACACGGTTTCTCCATGTTGGTCTGGCTGGTCTTGAACTCCTGACCTCAGGTGATCCACCTGCCTTGGCCTCCCAAAGTGCTGGGATTACAGTCATGAGCCACCGTGCCTGGCCAGTGATGGGAGTTTTCTCTCCTGCTTTGGTGCTGACCACAGTGAGCATTGTAAAATATTGCTGCCATCACCCCTAGATTATGTTACTCTCCTGCCTCTGCTTTGCCCACATGGGTCATTGTGACATATTACTGGGTCTAAAACCCAGAAAATGTAACTCCCTTATTTAGGTTCTGCCTGCAGGAGCCATTGTCACACATCTCTGTGCTCATCACCTGGGTGATGTGACTGCCTTTTACTGCCTAGTTCCTTCTCACAAAGTATCTTGTGACATATGGCTAGGCCCAGTACCTGGCTGGTGTGACTCTTCTTTTCTTTCTAGGTTCCACCTGCAGCAAAAGTTGTAACATACCACTGGGCCCAACAGCATAATGACGTTGCTCTTTTGCCTTGGGCCTGCCCTCAGAAGGCACTATCAAATTTTCATGGCCCCAACACTGAGATGATGTGTGTCTCCAGCCTGGATCCTGCCCACAGGGGGCATTGTGACATATCTCTTGGCCCATCAGATGTTTAATGTTATCACCTCCCCTTTCCTACCCTGTGTTTGCCTATAAGAGACATTGTCACATGTTTCTTGGCCCAGCACCTAGGTGATGTCTTCCTGGGACCTGTCCATATGGGGATTGTGATATATTGTGTGGCCCAGAACTTACTTGATGTGACTCTCCTCTCATGTCTAGGCCCTGTTCACAGGTGTGATTGTGACACACAGCTTGGCCTAGCCCCTAGATTATGTTACTCTCCTCTTATTCTTCAGTCATTTTCACAGGGGGCATTGTGACATGTTGATAGACTGAGAACTTAGGTGATGTGACTCCTCTAGTGCTTGCAATAGTTCCAAAAAGAGAGTTTGATATATTGCTTAGCCAGGATCCTAGGTGATCCTTTTCTCCTGCCTAAACTCTGCATACGTTATGTATTTTGACACATCACTGGGGCCAAAACCTAGGTGATGTAACTCTCCTGCGTGGACTTTGCCTACAGGGGTATGATGATGTATCTTTTCATTCATCACCCAAGTGGTGTGATTCTCCACTTATGCCTGGGTCTTTATGAAAGAGGAATTGTGACACATCCCTGGCCCTAGCACTTAGGTGATTTAACTTGCCTTTATTGCCAGAGCATGGCATATTATGAGTATTGTGACATCTCTGGGCCTGACACCTAGGGGATGAGAGGTTCCTTCCTGGGCCCTGCCTATAGGAGGCTTTGTGGCATGTCTCTGGCCTCATTATCTAGAAAGATGTGACTCTTCTCTTCTACCTGTGTTCTTCCCTCAGAGAAAATTGTGACATCACCGGACCCAGCAATTAGATGTTTCCTCCTGCCTGAGCCTTGCCCACAGGAACATTGTGACGTATCTTTGGGCTCAACACCCAGGTGGTGGAATTCTGCCACCTGTGCCCTGTCTACTTAGGCTATTGTGAAACTGGTTTCAATACCCAGGTGATGTAACTTTCCTGCCAGGCCACTGCCTTCCGGGGATATTGTTACATACCTTTGTGTCAGTCACCAAGGTGATGTGAATCTTTTCACCTGCCTGGTCCTTGTTCACTGGGGGATAATGCTATCTATTGTTGGTTTCAGCACCGAGTTGATGTGACTTGCCTCTTTGTAGATTCTGGCCACAAAAAAACTGACACATCACTAGGCCCATCAGCAAAATTATTTTGCCTGGCCCTGCCCTTAAAAGACTTTGTGACACACTGCAGTGCCCAGCACCAATGTAATTTGTCTCCTGCCTAAACCCTGCCTACTGGGGGCATTGTGACATATCTCTTGGCCCATCAACTATTTGATGTGACTCTACCTTCTTACCTGGGCTTTGCTAATAGTAGAGATTGTGACCTATCTCTGGGCCCAGAACCTAGATGTTATGACTCTCCTGCCTGGTCCATGCCCACAAAAAAAGAGAGTGACTTATACTGGGATCAACCCATGAATGATTCCATTCTTCTGCATGATCCCAGCCTGCATAGCTTATTGTGACATCTCTAGGTTCATCATCTAGATGATGTGACTCTCCTTTTCTTCCTGGGAACTGTCCATAATGAGGATTGTGACACATCACTTGGCCCAACACCTATGTGATAGGACTCCCTTCTTTTGCCTGGGCCTATCAGTTTGGGTGATTGTGTCATATAGCTTTACTCGGCACCTAGATTATGTGACTGTCCTGTTTCTCCTGAGTCCTACCCACAGAGGTCATTGCAACATATCCCTGAGCCCCTCATTTAGGTAATTTGACTCCTGTCTGGGCCCTCCCCTCAGTGATTTTTGTGACATAGTTTTTGACTCAGCACCTAGGTAATGTGACTCTTCTCTACTGCTTGGACTCTGTCACAGAAGGTATTGTGATGTATCACTGGGCCTGACACCTAGGTGAAGATACTGTCTTCTCCTACCTAGGCCCTGCATAAATTGTACATTTTGACATGTCACTGGGTTCAACACATGGGTGATTCAACTCTCTCACATGTACCATGAGCATGGGGTTATTGGGACATTTTTTTGTTGTTGTTCATCACCTAAGTGATGTGACTCCTCTCTGATCCTGTCAAAAGGAAAGATTGTGACATATCACTCAAACCAGAACTTTGTTGATGTGACTCTTCTAACAACCACATATTTTGATTATTGTGACATTTCACTGAGCCAAACACCTAAAAAATGGGAGGCTCCCACCTCAGCCCTGTCCCCAGGGGTTCTTGTGACATATATCTGCATCCTTTACATAAAAGATGTGATGCCTTTTCTGCCTGCGCTCTGCCCGCAGGAAAGATTGTGACACACTGCAGGACCCAGCCACCAGGTGATGTGTCTGTCCTGCATGTGCATAACTTTCAGGAGAAAATTGTAACATGCCACTGGTTGAAAACCCAGATGGTGTGACTGTCCTGCCTTTTCACAGCCCTCAGGGAAAAAAATTAAATATCATTTGCCCAGCATCCAGGTGATGTCACTCTCCTGAGTGGTTTGTGCCAACAAGTTGGTTGGTGACATATATCTCGGCCCAGCTCACAGGTTTGATGATGACTCTAATACCTCGTACCAGCTAGTAGAAGAGATACTATCTCTCACAACTAGGCTTAGAAAAAGGAGTAAAATTCCTGGCTGGGTGTGGTGGCTCACGCCTGTAATCCCAGCACGTTGGGAGGCCAAGGTGGGCGGATCACCTGAGGTTGGGAGTTCAAGACCAGCCTGATCAATATGGAAAAACCCTGTCTCTACTAAAAATACAAAAAATTAGCCAGGCATGGTGGCACGTGCCTGTAATCCCAGCTACTTAGGAGGCTGAGGCAGGAGAATCGCTTGGACCCAGGAGGCGGAGGTTGTGGTGAGCTGAGATCACGCCATTGCACTCCAGCCTGGGCAACAAAAGCGAAACTCCATCTTGCAAAAAAAGAAAAAAAAGAAAAAGAAAAAGGCGTAAAATCCCGGTCTGCTCTCTGTATGAAGGTTATAGAGAATTACCACTCTCTTGTATGTTGTATAAAGCACTTGGATGGTACAGAGCATGTCATCATAGGACCCAGCAAACAGGTTAGATCATGTTTCATGTAAGCACTCCCTGCCAAGTTTTAGGATTGTCATCCTCACACATGGAAAAGCCCACTGATGAGGTCATAATTGTGAATGGATGCAGTCCACAGATAAAATTGTGACTATCATATGTGAACACGTGGCCACACTTGAGATGGTGACTCATTTCTAAACCCAGCTTATAGGTGGGTGAGGACTCTCCTCTCTGGACCCAGCCAATTGGAGAGATGTTGACTCTCATACCTAGACTTAGGGTCACATTAGATCATGGGTCCAAAGCAGCGCAAAGTTCTCAGAGCAGGTTGCAACTCTCATGTACACCATATACAGTCCACAAGAGAGTGCCCTGACAGGGACAAACACTCAGGTGAAATTGTGAAATTTATATTCACACCCAGTCAGTACCAAAGACTCATCCACTTACACTCTTCTTTTGAGGTTCTGAATTGCACTTTTGGAGGCAGTTCAATGTTGGAAAATTGACTCTCATTTGTATATTTTGTCCACAGTTGGGTTAGTGATTTATTAACCAAAATTCAGCACAGATTTGTGACTGCAAGTTCACTAAGGAGCATAATTTATTCATTTATTTTGAGATGGAGTTTTGCTCTTGTTACCCAGACTGGAGAGCAGTGGTGCGATCTTGGCTCACTGCAAACTCTGCTTCCTGGGTTCAAGTGATTCTCCTGCCTCAGCCTTCTGAGTAGCTGGGATTATGCGTGCCCACCACTGTGCCAGTTAATTTTTTGTATTTTTAGTAGAGCTGGGGTTTCACCATGTTGGTCAGGCTGGTCTTGAACTCCTGACCTCAAGTGATCCGCTTACCTTGGCCTCCCAAAGTGCTGGGATTACAGGTGTGAGCCACCATGCCCAGACTAAGGCACATCATTTGCAAAAGAAATTGAGGCTCTTATGCATATCCAGTCCACCATTGAGATTGTGACCCCTGTACTTAGATCCAACATGCAGGAGGTATTGACTCTGATCCTTTGACTCAGGACATGAGTGTAATTCTTAATATCATCACAAGACCTTTCTGCAAGTGTCATGTGACATACATCTTAGCCCAGCATACATTGTCTTTTTATCCTGGTCCCAGCTCACAGTGCCATATCACCGGGCCCAGACCCTTGGTACTATGATTCTATTCTGCCTTGATACAGCCCACAGTGGTCATTGTGACATATTGCTGGGTGTTGCACCCAGGTGATGTGAGTCGACGCTTCTGCCTTGGTGCTACCCACAGATGTATTGTGACATATTGCTGGGCCTATGTTATGTTAATCTTTTGCTTGTACGCTAAACACATAGGCCATTGTAACATTGCTGAGTCCAATACCTAGGTGATGTAACGCTTCATCCTGGACCTGTGTACAGAGGGGATTGTAATATATGTCTTCACCAATCACCCTGGAAATGTGACTTACTTTTCCTGGCTCTTCCCTAATCACAGGGGATATTGGGACATATTGTTGGGCCCAGCTCCTAGCTGATGTGATACCTTTTTTTAGGTTCTGTTCACAAAAGAGATTAAGACTTATGACTGTGCCTAACACTAAGGTGTTGTTACTATTTTTTGCTTTGGCTCTGCCCTTAGAAGGCATTGAGACATATGGCTGGGCTCAGCACTAAGAAGATGTGAGTCCTCTCCCTGAAGCCTGACCACAGGGAGCATTATGACGTATTTCTTGACCCATTACAATCTCTCCTATGGGCCAAGCTCAGGTAAATGCCCTTTTTACCTACGTGATGTGACCTTCCTCTTCTGCCTGGGCCATGCCCACAGAATAGAGAGTGACTTATTGCTGGGACAAGCAAAACAGTGATGTAATTATTCTGCCTGGTCCCTGCACACAGGAGTCACTGTGATATATGTTTGGGCCTCCTGCCTGGATGATGTGACTCTTCTTCTGGGGTTTGTCCACAGTGGGAATTGTGATATGCCATGTGATGTAGCTCCTATGTGATGTGACTCTTCCTCATTCTTGGCTTCTTTTCACTGGGGTGACTGGAACATAAAGCTGAGCCCAGCATCTAGGCTGTGTCTCTCCTCTTCTTTATAAGCCCTACTCACAAAAGACATTGTGATGTATCTCTAGGCTTTTCACCTCGGTAATGTGACTTTTTTACCTATGTCCTCCCCTCAGGGGTATTGTGAGATACTGCTAGACCAAGAACCTAGGTGGTAGTAGTCTCTGCTACTGCTTGGGGTGTGATTAAGAAGAAATTGTGATGTGCATTTAGGTGCATCCAGCACCTAAGTGATGTTACTCTCCTTTTGTGCCTGAGACCTGCATGCATCTTTTTTTGTGTGTTTTTTTGGTTTGTTTGTTTGTTTTTGGGATGGAGTTTCACTCTTGTTGCCCAGGCTGGAGTGCAATGGCGCAATCTCAGCTCACCGCATCCTTCATCTCCCAGGTTCAAGCAATTCTGCCTCAGCCTCCCAAGTATCTGGGATTACAGACATGTGCCACCAAGCCCAGCTAATTTTTGTATTTGTAGTAGAGATGAGGTTTCTCCATGTTGGTCAGGCTGGTCTCGGACTCCCAACCTCAGGTGATCCACCCACCTCAGCCTCCTAAAGTGCTGGGATTACTGGTGTGAGCCACTGTACCTGGCCAGCATCACGTATTTCAACATGTCTCTGGGTCCATCAACATGGTGATGTGACTTTCCTGCATGGGCTCTCACACAGAACTATTCTAACACGTCTTTTCATTCATTATCTTGGCGATTTGACTTTTCTGTTCCACTTGAGTACTGCCAAAAGAAAAGTTTGTCACAGATCGCTGGACTTAGCACCTAGGTGATGTGACTTTTTACTTGCCTGAGACCTGCGTATTTTGGTTATTGTGACATATTACTGAAACAAACACCTAGGAGTTGGAAGGCTTCTGCCTGAGCCCCTCCCACAGAGGACCTTGGAATATATTTTTTTAATCCATCACCTGGGAGATGAAACCCTCTACTTCTACCTGCATTCTTCCCTTAGAGAAGATAGTGATATATTGCTGGGCCCAGCAACCAGGTGTTTTGTCTATCCTTTCTAGGCTTTGCCCACAGTGAGCCTTGTGACACATTTAGCTGAGCCCAGCACCCAGGTGATCGTACTCTTCTTCCTGTGCCCTGCTTTCAGGAGAGGATTGTAACATCTCTGGTTGAGGACCCTGTGATGTGACTCTCCTGGCTGGTGCATGCTGTCAGGGAAGATTGTGACATAACCCTGGCTCAGCACACAGTTGATGTGACTCTTGTGCTTGTTCTCCACCCACAGGTGGAATTGTGACATAACCTGGCCAAGCACACAGATGTAACGATGATTTTCATAGCTTGAGGAAGCCAGTAGGAGAGATAATGTTGCTTATAGTTACGGTTAGGAAAACAAAGAAGATCCTAGCTCTTCTTTCTATACAAAAGTCATAGAGAATTAAAACTCCCTCACATATGTAAAGCCCTAGTGTGTTGGAGAATGTCATAACAGGGTCCACCATGCAGATGAGATAGTGTTTGTCCTATGAATACACCACCAAAGTTTAGAAGAATTGTCATCCTCACACATGGACAGAACCCTCTGGTGAGATCCTGAATCTCACATCAACGCACTCCACAGTTGCAACTTTGACTGTCATATGTGAACATATGGCCACAGCTAAGATAGTGACTTTTTCTTTTTCTTTTTCTTTTTTTTTTTTTTTTTGAGACAGAGTCTCACTCCTGTTGCCTAAGCATGGAGTGCAATGGCACCATATCGGCTCACCGCAACCTTCGCCTCCTGGGTTCAAGTGATTCTTTTGCTTCAGCCTCCCAAGTAGCTAGGATTACAGGCATATGCCACCACACCTGGCTAAGTTTGTATTCTTTGTAGAGATGAGGTTTCTCCATGTTGGTTAGGCTGGTCTTGAACTCCCAACCTCAGGTGATCCACCCACCTTGGCCTTCCAAAGTGTTGGGATCACTGGTATGAGCCACTGCACCAGGTGACTCTCTTTATTATTATTATTATTATTTTTATTGAGACGGAGTTTTGCTCTTGTTGCCCAGGCTGGAGTGCAATGGCGTGATCTCGGCTCACTGCAACCTCTGCCTTTTGGGTTCAAGCAATTCTCCTGCCTTAGCCTCCTGAGTAACTGGGATTACAGGCACCTGCCACCATGCCTAGCTAATTTTTTGTATTTTTAGTAGAGATAGGGGTTTCACCGTGTTGTTCAGGCTGGTCACAAACGGATGATCTCAGGTGACCCACCCGCCTTGGCCTCCCAAAGTGTTGGGATTACTGGCGTTAGCCACTGCACCCAGCTGATGATGACTCATTTCTAAACCCAGCTCACAGGAAGGTGAGAATTCTCTTATCTGGACTCAGGCAATTAGAGAGATGTTGACTCTGGGCTTACAACCACAGAAAAGATTCTGGATTTCCTTCTTGTACGAAGGTTACAGAGGATCACCACTCTTGCCTATTGTATAAAGCCCTCAGGTGACATGGAGAGTGTCATAAGAGTGCACAGCACACAGGTGAGATAGTGTTCTTGAATGCACATCCAGGCAACAATAAAGATTGTCATTCTCCCACATAAACATATCCCACTGTTGAGGTTCTGAATCTCACACGTGGAGGCTGTTGAAAGTTGGAGAATTGACTCTCATATGTGGATCTGGTTCACAGGTGGGCTGGTGACTCTCAGACCAAACTTCAGCATACACATGAGGCAGTGACTGCACTGAAAGGATAAGTCTGCAGAAGAAATTGTGGCTTGCAAAAAGTCTGTCAGCTCTTGAGATTTTTACTCATATACTCAGACCCAACATACAGGAGGTGTTGATGCTCATATCTAGAATGTGGACATGTATGAAATTTCTAATCTCATTCCTGGAATTTCCTTCAGGTGTGAGTATGTCTGCTAAGCATTGTAGTGATTTGACTCTCCTGCCTTGGCCCAGCCCAGAGATGAGATTGTGACATATCTCTTGATTCTGCACCTCAAAGATGTGACCCTCTTCTAGCCTTGGTGCTGCCCACAGGTGGCATTGTGACATATGGCTGGACCTTCCACCCAGGTGATGTCTTTTTTTCTTGGCGCTGCCCACAGAGTGCATTGTGACATATTGCTAAGGTCTACACTCAGGTTATGTGACTCCTTTTTTTTTTTTTTTTCCCTAAGCCCTATATTTGCATGTTAGGGCATATTACTAGGACCAAAATCTATAAAATGGGAGGCTTCTGTCTGGGCCCTGTCTTCAGAGGGCCTTGTGACGTATCTCTGCATCAATCACCTAGGAGTTACTCCATTTTTGCCTGCATTCTGCCCACAGGAAAACTTGTGAATTATCACTAGGCCCAGGTACGGGGTGATGTGTCTCTCCTGCATAGGCCTTGACCATAGAAAGCATTGTTACCTATTGCTGGACTCAGCACCCAGGAGATGTGACTCTGCTGCTTGTATCCTGCTTTCAGGAGAAGGTTGTAACGTATTCCTGGCTAGTATTAAAGTGATGTGACAGTCCTGTCTGGTTCCTGCCCTCAGTAAAGATTGTGATGTATTCCTGGCCAAAAACTCAGGTGATGTGACTCTTCTCTCTGCCTATTCGTAGGTAGGATTGTAAATTATATTTTGGCCTAGCTTACAGGCGCAATGGTGAGTCTCATACCTCAAACTATCCAATAGGAGAGATGCTGTCTTTTATAGCTAGGCCTTGGGTAATGATTAAGATCCTGGGTCTCCTTTTTTTCTACAAAGTCATAGGAAATTACCACTTTCTTGCATACTATATAAATCCCTTGCTGGGCATGGTGGCTCATGCCTCCCATAGTGGCTCAGCACTTTGGGAGGCTGAGGCGTGTGGATCACCTGAGGTCAGGAGTTCAACACCACTCTGACCAACATGGTGAAACCCCATCTTTACTAAATACAAAAAATTAGGCAGGCGTGGTGGCACATGCCTGTAATCCCAGCTACTTGGGAGGCTGAGGCTGAAGAATCGCTTGAACCTGGGAGGCGGAGGCTGCATTGAGCCAAGATTGTGCCATTGCGCTCCAACCTGGGCAACAAGAGCAAAGCTTGGACTCAAAAAAAAAAAAAATTAGATTTAAAAAATAAATCTCTTGTGGTACAGAGAGTATCATTTTCAGCATTCAGCACACAGATGAGATTGTGGTTCTCATGTGCACACCCCACCAATTGTTAGGATTGTCACTCTCACACATGGATAGAGCCCACTGGTAAGGCCCTGAATTTCACACACACACAGTCAGCAGTTGAAATTGTGACTATCATATGTGAACATCCAGCCAGAGTTGGAATGATGACTTATTTCTAAACCCAGTTCATTGGCAGATGAGAATTCTGTCTGACGCCATGAAAATTCTACCTGGGCTTAGTGCCAGAGTAAACAGAGTTTACAGGAGGAATGAAGGGTCTCAGGCTCCCATCCAATTCATTGATGAGATTGTCACTACCATACTTAGACCCAACATAGGAAATGTGGTGACTCTCATACCTAGAACTGGGACCTGTGTGGGATTGTTAATTCATTGCTGGACCTTCCTGTGGGTGTGATTGTTACATATGCCTATGTTCAGCACCTGTGTGATTTGATTTTGCTGCCTGGTCTCAGTCCAAAGGTAAGATTGTGATTTATCACTGAATCCAGCAGCTCGGTGATTTGGCTCTCCTCTTTTTTTCTGGGAGGGGGGAGGGAATCCCACAAATTTTGGGTATTGTCAATTATTGCTGAATCCTGCACCCATGTTATGTGACTCTCCCAAGTGTGCCTTACATGTTGTGCCATATTGTGGCTCAATATATCACATTAGACATTGTTAAATATTGTTGGGTTCAACACCTGGGTGATGGATGTAACTTTTTTTCTGGGCCTTCCTACAGGGGACCTTGTGACATAATTCAATGCCCATCACCATGGTAATGTTACTCTCTTCTCCTGCCTGATCTCTGCTCACAGAGAAATTGTGACACATCACTGGCCTCACATCTAGGTGATGCGACTTTCCTCTTTTTTTCAGGCTCCACATATTTGGGTATTGTGATGCATTGCTGAACTCAACACCTAAGGGATAGAAGTCTCCTACCTAGGCCCTTCCTACAGGGGCATTGTGACATGTCTCTGCATTCCTCATCCAGGAGATGTGACTCTTCTCTTCTGCCTACACCTGCCTATACAGAAAGTTGTGGCATATTGCTGTGGTCAGCAACCAGATGATGTGTTTCTTCTGCCTGGGTCTTTATTACAGGAAAGATGGTTGACACATTACTGGGCCCAGCATCCAGAGGATGTGACTCTCTTCTTCTGTTGGTCCCTGCTTACAGGGAAATTGTAGCATATTGCTATACCCAGCTCCTAGCTTATGTGACTTCTTTTAGGTTTTTGCCTTCAGGGGATATTGTGACATATTGCTGGACCCTGCACTGACAATTTGTGACTCTTCTGCCTGTGATTTGCCCACTTGGGCCATTGTGACATTGCTGGGTTTAACACTCAGGTGATGTAACTTTTATGCCTGGGCTTTGCCTACAGGAGGCATTTTGAAATGTCTTTGTGGCTAGGCACGGTGGCTCATGTCTGTAATCCCAGCACTTTGGGAGGCCAAGGTGGGCAGATCACAAAGTCAGGAGTTTGAGACCAGCCTAGTCAATATGGTAAAAACCTGTCTCTACTAAAAACAAACAAACAAACAAAAAAACAAAAATCAGCCACGTGTGGTAATGGGTGCCTGTAGTCCCAGCTACTCAGGAGGCTGAGGCAGGAGAACCGCTTGAGCCCAGGAGCCGAGATCATGCCAGTGCACTCCATCCTGGGCAACAGTGAGACCCCATTTCAAAAAAAAAAAAAAAAAAAAAAAAAGTCTTTGCACCAATCCCACAGGTGATGTGACTCTCTTGTGTTACCTGGTCTCTGCTCCCAGGAAGTATTGTGACCTTTCACAGCATATAGCTAATTTTTTTCTTTTATTTCTTAGTTTTTTCTTGCAGGAAAGATTGTGAAATATTACTGAACTAAGCACCAAAGGGATATTTTTTTTTTCTTGGACTTGCCCATGTAAGACATTGTGACATATTTCTGGGCCCTACACCTAGATGATGTGAGTTTTCTGCCTGTCAGCTATTTTATGTGACTCTCCTCTCTCATCTTCACTTTGTTCATGGTTAGATTATAATATACCTTTGGGCCTGGGTCATACTAACAGAAGCGAGAGTGACTTATTGCTGGGCCCAGCACACAGGCGATGTGATTCTTCTGCTTGGTTCCTGCCCAAATCATCATTGTGACATATCTCCGGGTCAATCGCCTAAATGATAGGACTCTTTTTATCTTTCTGGACCTGTCCACAGTAGGAAACGTTATATATCGTTGGGCCCAGCACCTATCTGATGTGACTCTCCTCTCATGCCAAGGCCTTGCCTACTGTGGTGATTGTGCCATATAGCTGGGTCCAGCTCCTACGTTATCTGACTCCTGTTTTCTTCCTGAGTCCTACAAAAAGATAGCATTATAAAATATTTCTGGGTCTTTTACCTAGGTGATGTGACTTTTCTTCCCGGCTTGTCCTCTCAGAGGGAATTGTGACATGTTGCTGAATACAGCATTTAGGTGATGTGAAGCTTCCTCTATAGCTTGGACTCTTACCAAAAAGGGATTGTGATATATCACTGGGCACAGCACCTACATAATGGAACTCTTTTCTCTTGTCTGTGCCCTGCAAACATTTTGCATTGTGACATATAGCTGGGTCTGCCACCCAGGTAACATGAGTCTTCCACGTAAGCCCTGGCCACAAGAGTGTTATGAAATAACTTTTTATTTATTGCCTAGGTAGTGATGTGACTCTTCCTCAGCCTGTACCTTGCCACAAGGGAATTGTGATGTATCACTGGGCCCAGCACCTAGATGATGTAACTCATCTTTTGGCTGAACCTTTCATATTTTACATATTGTTACATATCACTGCATCTGACATTAGGGGATGAGAGACTCTGCCTGGGCCCTCCCCACAGACGGCCTTGTGACCTGTTTTGGCATCCATCACCTAAGAAATGTGACTCTCCTCACCTACATGCACCGTGCACAAATAAAAGATTGTGACATATCACTGGGATCAGCCACCCGGTGTGTGTCTATCCTCTCAGGGTGTTTCTTAAAGAGACCATTGTAACGTATCACTGGGACCAGCACCCAGGTGATGTGACTTGTGGCCTGTGCCCATCTCGTCTTTTTTTTTTTTTTTTTTTTTTTTTAAGGCAGAGTCTCACTCTGTTGCCCAGGTTAGAGTGCAGTGATGTGATCTTGGCTCACTGCAACCTCCGCCTCCTGGGTTCAAGCAGTTCTTCTGCCTTAGCCTCCCAAGTAGCTGGGATTACAGTCATGCATTACCAAACTGGTCTAATATTTGTATTTTTAGTAGAGGTGGGGTTTTACCATGATGGTCAGGCTGGTTTCTAACGCCTGACCTCAGGTGATCTACTTGCCTTGGCCTCCCAAAGTGCTGGGATTACTGGCATGAGCCACTGCACCCAGTCTACCTGTGGCCATCTTATAGGATTAGATTTTAATCCATCCCCTGCCAAGAACCTAAGTGATGTGATATGACTCTCCTGTCTGGTCCTTGCCTTCAAAAAAGATTGTGACATACCTTTAGACGAGACCCAGGTGATATCACTATTCTGTTCACTTCCTACCCAACAATGTCATTGGGACATACATCTTGCTTCAACTTGCAATTGCTATGATGATTCTTATACCTTGAACTAGGCAATAAAAGAGTTATACTTTCTCCTAGCTAGGCTTAGGAAAACAAAAATAATCCTTAGTCTCTTCTTTTTGCCAAGGTCATAGAGAATTACCACTCTCTCAAATATTGTATAAAGCCCTCGGGTGACACATAGAGTGTCATCAAGGGACAAAAACACTGATGATATTGTGTTTCTTTTCTTTTTTGGAGATGGAGTCTCACTTTGTCACCCAGGCTAAAGTGCAGTGGCATGATCTCAGCTCACTATAACCTCTGTCTCCTGAGTTCAAGTGATTCTCCTGCCTCAGCTTCCCGAGTAACTGAGACTACAGGTGCGTGCCACCAAGCCTAGCTAATTTTTGTATTTTTAGTACAGATGGGTTTTCACCATGTTGGCCAAGCTGGTCTTGAACTCCTGACCTCAGGTGATCCGCCCGCCTTGGCCTCCCAAAGTGCTGGGATTACAGGCGTGAGCCACTGCTCCCAGCCCAAGATTGTGTTTCTTAAAAGAATATCCTGGCCGGGCACGGTGGCTCAAGCCTGTAATCCCAGCACTTTGGGAGGCTGAGACGGGTGGATCACGAGATCAGGAGTTCAAGACCAGCCTGGCCAACATGGTGAAACCCCATCTCTACTAAAAATACAAAAACTCACCAGACGTGGTGGCAGGTGCCTGTAATCTCAGCTACTCAAGAGGCTGAGGCAGGAGAATTGCTTGAATCCAGGAGGCGGAGGTTGCAGTGAGCCGAGATCATACCACTGCCATTCAGCCTTGGTGATAGAGTGAGACTCCATCTCAAAAAAAAAAAAAAAAGGAATATCCTGCTAGGCGTGGTGGCTCACACCTGTAATCTCAGCATTTTGGGAGGCTGGCTTGTGCCTGTAATCTCAGCATGAGGTGGGTGGATCACGAGGTTACGAGATTGAGAGCATCCTGACTAACATGGTAAAACCCCATCTCTACTAAAAATACAAAAAATTAGCCAGGTGTGGTGGCACTCACCTATAGTCCCAGCTACTCAGGAGGCTGAGGGAGGAGAATCACTTGAACCCAGGAGGCGGAGGTTGCAGTGAGCCGAGATTGTGCCACTACACTCCATCCTGGAAAGCAGAGCGAGACTTTTCTCAAAAAAGAAAAAAGAAAAAGAAAAAAAGAACATCCTGCCACTCATTATAATTGTAACCTCAACATAGACAGAACCCACTGGTGAGGTCCTAAATCTCATATGCAGATGCAGTCCACAGTTGGAATTGTGACTGTGATATGCAGACATCCAGCCAGGAATGGCTCATTTCTAAAGCTACAAATGATGACTCACTTCTAAATGTAGCTCATAGGCAGATGAGGACTCTCCTATATGGATTAGCCAATTGAAGAGATGTTGACTCTCATTTCTTTTTTTTTTTTTTTTTTTGAGACGGAGTCTCGCTGTGCTCCCAGGCTGGAGTGCAGTGGCGTGATCTCGGCTCACTGCAAGCTCCGCCTCCCGGGTTCATGCCATTCTGGCATCAGAGCAACACGTACTTTCAAGGGTCCATACCATCACAAATGTCTTAAGAGTGAATTGTGACTCACATGCATATTGCATAAAGTCCTCAGGTAATGCATTGAATGCCCTTACATGGCCCAGCACACAGGTGACATTGTGATACTGGTTTCCACACCCAGTCAACAGTAAATATGTCATCCTGTTAGAAGAATACAACCTACTTCTGAAGTTCTGAATCTCACCCCTGGAGGCAGTGGCAAGTTGCAAAATTGACTCCCATATGTGGATCTGGTCCACAGCTGGGCTGCTGACTCAGATCAAGATTCAGCACACCTGTGAGGCATGATTTTACTGAGAAGACAGTCTGAAGGAGAGATTGAGGCTCTTTTTCATGAATTCATCCATATTGAGATTGTGTTTTGTGCACTTAGACCCAGCTTCCAAATGGTCTTGCCTCTCATACCTATAATGGGAATATGTGAGGAATTATTCATGTTATTCCTGAGCCTTTCTGCATGTGTGATTGTGACACACATCTCTGCTCAAAACCTAAGGGATTTGACTCCTGCCTGGGCCTAGCACACAGATAGGATTGGGACATATTGTTGGAACCAGTATGTAGATGATGTGACCCTATACTCTTGTCTTGTTCCTGCCACAGAGGACATTGTGACATATCACTGGTCCCTGCACCCAGGTAATGTGTTTGTCCTTTCTATGCCCTGCCCACATGGGCTATTATAACATATTGCTGGGTCCAACACCCAGGTAATATGAATCTCCTACCTATATCCTGACTACAGGGGCCATTTTTGCCGTATTTCTGAACCCATCATCTATTTGATGTTACTCTCCACTTTTTTTTTCTTCTTGGTTTTAAGGAGTGGAGAGTTTAATTAGGCAAGAAGGAAGGGAGAAGACAGAAGGAAGAAGCTCCCCTGTACAGAGACAGGGGGAGGGGAGCTCCAAAGCCAAAAGAGAAGGCCCCCTACTCTGGACTTTTACATGGGCTTTTCCCTAGGAGACATTGTAACATATCTGGGCCAAGCACCTATATGATGTTACTCTTTGCTCCTGCCTGGGCCCTGACCACAGAAGGGGGAGTGACTAATCCCTAGGCACAACACACAGGTGATGTAATATTTCTGCCTGTTCCCTGTCCACAGGAAACATAGTGAATATCCTTGGCCTACTAAACAAGATGATATGACTATTTTTTGTCTCTGAGACCTGTCAACAGTGGGGATTGTGACAGATCACTTGTCTCAGCACTGACATAATTTTTTCCCCGTGCCTGGGTGCTTCCCACTGGGGTGACTGTGACATATAACTAGGTGAAGGGCCTAGGTTATGTGACTTTTCTCTTCTGCCTGAGCCTAGGTTAAAGACACATGCAGTGGAAAGCTTTTTGGGGCCTGGCTCCTAATTGCAAGGACAGTTACATAGGTGTCTCTGAATGCTTAGACAGCCTGGTCTTTCCTGACCCAATGCTCCCCATCTGCTTTTTCAAGCACATCTTTTTTTTTTTTTTTTTTTTTTTTTTTTTTTTTTTTTTTTTTGGGGGGGGTTCCCC